>NC_088216.1:20295364-20595364 GCF_036934945.1 Oncorhynchus masou masou
GAAACCAACCAACACTGCACAACCTATCACACAGTAGAAACCAACCAACACTGCACACTCTATCACACAGTAGAAACCAACCAACACTGCACAACCTATCACACAGTAGAAACCAACCAACACTGCACACTCTATCACACAGTAGAAACCAACCACCATTGCACAACCTATCACACAGTAGAAACCAACCAACACTGCACAACCTATCACACAGTAGAACCAACCAACACCGCACAACCTATCACACAGTAGAACCAACCAACACTGCACGCTCTATCACACAGTAGAACCAACCAACACTGCACAACCTATCACACAGTAGAAACCAACCAACACTGCACACTCTATCACACAGTAGAAACAAACCAACACTGCACTCTATCACACAGTAGAACCAACCAACACTGCACAACCTATCACACAGTAGAAACCAATCAACACTGCACAACCTATCACACAGTAGAAACCAACCAACACTGCAAACTCTATCACACAGTAGAAACCAACCAACACTGCACAACCTATCACACAGTAGAAACCAACCAACACTGCACACTCTATCACACAGTAGAAACCAACCAACACTGCACAACCTATCACACAGTAGAAACCAACCAACACTGCACACTCTATTACACAGTAGAAACCAACCAACACTGCACAACCTATCACACAGTAGAAACCAACTAACACTGCACAACATATCACACAGTAGAAACCAACCAACACTGCACACTCTATCACACAGTAGACATCAACCAACATGATCCCAATGCTCACCACTTGAGCAGCAAACCCTCCCATTATACATGGATGAACCTATCGTCCCAAAAGAAACATACTGAAGGCGTACTTGGCTAGTGTTGGGCTGGAGCAAAAAATGTGGTTGGAGGAACCACTCCAGTGGGCTAAATCAGGGTCACACAGAGTGTTTCTTGGCGGTCTTGAACAAATCTACTTTGAGACAAAAGTAGACACCTCACACACACGGTTATGGGGTTAAAAAAGAAGACACTTGTACCATGTCAGATATACAGTTGAAATGTGTTACATTTGGAGTTTGCATCCTAATATTGCACTTTCTATACATCACAGACAACTGAACATTTCTGTGTGTTTAAAAAAATAATCTTTATTAATTATGAAATTATGACAAATATGAGTAACATTCCACCCATGAGACCACTAGGTCATTTGACTGCAGTAATGGGCTACGTGGAGCATTTCACCCATTCAGAGGAAGCACCAACGATGTCTTATCCTATAACTGCCCAGTTAGTAACCTCAACCTGGGTTGTGTTCAGTTACCACAATGTAGCAAAACATACTGTAACAGAAAACAAAAATGAGCGTTCTTAGTGTACAAGTTCATGATAGCACCTCCCAGTTTCAAAACCTACTGAACATGACCCTGACGTTTTATGGGCGCATCTCCCTTTAGCATTAAACCTCAAACTGGGTCATGTTCTATAAGCCACAAAGTAGAAAAACATTTGACAAAAGTTAACAAAAATGAGTGTTCTCGTTTCAACAGGTGTGTGCCTTCTGAACATCACCCTGAGGATTTATGGGTGTTTTTCTCTGTAGCTTTAAACCTACTGATGTCGATGTCCCCGTCTACCTTATGGCCATTTTGATTCCTCCTCACTCATTTGACTCCTTCACTTGGACGGACTGTTACAGAGCACATTTACACCTGTGTTCTTTCATTAGACTATTGAATAATTGATCAAACACACATGCTCATATGAATGCATGCTCACACACACACACACACACACACACACACACACACACACACACACACACACACACACACACACACACACACACACACACACACACACACACACACACACACACACACACACACGCACACACACACCTTGTGGGGACATACAATTCAGTCACATTCAAAATCCTATTTTCCCTAACCCCTAACCCTAACCTTAACCTGTCCCCTTACCCTAACCTTATCCCAAAAACTTAAACCTAACCCTAGCTCACTAACCTAACCCTAAACCTAATTCTAAGCCTAACACTAATTCTAACCTTAACCCCCTAGAAATACCTTGTGGGGACCAACAAAATATTTTCAGTTGTTTAAATTTTGTACGTTTACTTCTGGTCCTCACAAGTATAGTTAAACACACACACACACACACACACACACACACACACACACACACACACACACACACACACACACACACACACACACACACACACACACACACACACACACACACACACACACACACACACACACACACACACACACACACACACACACGTCCCATTTCTTTTGCTGACCATACATGATGTGTGTCTGGGTTAAATGGATTGGAATGGGCTCTCCATCTGAAAGACAAGAGAATGAGATTGTACATTAAAGTCTTCCATCATACCATGAGTTATTTATATGACACAGAGTCTGTGGAGTAAGAAGATTACTGTGTCTGACCTCTGTGGAAATCTATGTGAATCTCCTCCAGACTCAATAGGAAGTTATTGGTTATTAGCTACATTCATTACGTTTCACAACGTGTATTCATAGACAGTTACTAGACAGAATGTTAATTGCATTGGGCAGATAAATGTGTGCTTGGGATTCCCATTTCAATTCTTAATAATTTGATTTCTATTGGGCCATTTTCCACCACAGGCATATACAGTATACTGTATAATAAGGACAAGACCGTTCTTAAAGCCTAGATTTCCTTCCACTAACATACCTTTTCATGTACTTTAAGCTACTGTGTAATTGCGGGTTGGTTTTTAATAAGTACCATTCGGATAACAAATCGATTTTGCACCACAGGCTGGTTCAGTAAGTACAATGCTAGATGTTGTTCAAACCTAGTTTTCATTCCACTCACACACCTCTACCCCAGCTGCTCCTCTTCATCTGTCAATACTAGGGGTGAGGTTGTCAGTTAATGTCTCTAACTGTGACCCTTAGGTCCAGATCTCTACCACTCTCATCCTCCCCGGGGGCACACTCTTTGGCCCTCAGGGGCCTCCAAGGGCCCTTCTCTCTTTCTCTACAACAGCCTGGAGTACTCGACATCATCGATTTCTCTCAACACGCTCTCTCCTTCACTGCATCTCCTCCACCAGTCCCTCTGTGGCTGAACAACCTTGTTAGAACTGTAAAAATAGAAACAAGACCAAAAAGAGGGGGAGAGAAAGAAGGAAGGTGAGAAAAAAGAAGGGAGGGCTGAGGGAGGAAGAGAGGTGAGGAACAAGACCAACGAGAGGAGGGGGTCAAAAATTAGGGATGGAGGGAGGGAGAGAGGGAGAGAAGGGAAGGAAGAGGGTGAAAAAAGATAGTGAAGGTGGCCGGGAGGGGTGAGGAGAGGGGGAGGAAAGAGAGTGAAGGAGGCCCGGGAGGGGTGAGGAGAGGGGGAGGAAAGAGAGTGAAGGAGGCCGGGAGGGTTGAGAAGAGGGGGAGGAAAGCCAGCCAAGTTGTGTCTCTCAGGGGCCGAGGCTTCAGCTGTGTAGGGGAGAATGATTATACAGGTCTCCGCTTCTGTCGCTGATTAGCAACGACCTCAGGTCATAGGGAGGTTATAATATGTGTGAGGCAGCTATGACCTTGTTCTCCTTAATCGTGGCTGCTAGAATAACTTCCAAGTTTTCAGCTGTTTCAAGCTTCTCTTTGCTAATGAAATTAAAATGTTCTCTTTCTTCTAGCCGACCTTTTTTTTTCTCAGTATTTCCCAAACAGAACTTAATAAAGAAATTGGTTCAAATAACCCTCAAAATCTTTGATATGTTTTAGCCGATGATCCAACAAAGTCTGTAATCCGACAATCAAACTGAACACCAATTAAATTATCCGTCAACAATATATTGTATCTTTGAGTGGATTTGTGAAGAAACTTTCTTCCGAGCTTCACACAAGCACATTCCCTTTTGATACTCAAGTGTGCTCTAGTTCTCTTAAGAAACATAAAACAGAAATGTATCTTGGGAGAAGTTGAACTCAAATCCATTATCATCAAAACTTTAATGGCATATCCGATATCTGTAGATAGTGTCGAGGAGGTGGCGTGGAACTAGACATTTCTCATTCCTGTTACCACAGGGTTGCATCTCAAATGGCGCCCTATTCCCTATGTAGTGCACTACTTTTTGTACTTTTAGTGCACTATATAGGGAATAGGGTGCCATTTGAGATACATGCCTGTATTCAGCATTAAACACTAATAGTGTTTCCAACCTTCTTGCCTTCAAATCAATAACAAGCTTCTGTGATTCCTACTTTCCTCTTAAATAAATTGGTAATTAATCTTGTTATATTCTCCTCCTCCTCCTCCTCCTCCTCCTCCTCCTCCTCCACCTTCTCCTCCTCTTCTTAACTTTTACATTGTCTCTATCTGTTTTTATTGTGGGTTAACTTTTGTCCGCTCAGTAAGGGAATAGAATGGAGTCGGTGGCACATGGACTTGTTTGTCCATCTACGATTCAGTGCTCTCCGGGGTAGGAGGTACTGAAGCATCGCTTCACGTCGCACATTAGGTTTGAAATGAGAAGGGTTGGGATTGGGCAAGCTGACTGTGCACCAATGATATATGAGTCATTTGTTGTGAATGTACATACAGTGCCAGATGAGATTGTAATTAGGATAATGATGAATCTGATCTCATTTGTGAAGTGCTGCCCTCTTAAATTTAACGCCTTCAAAACCTTACTTTTAGCAGAGTGAGTAGAAATGACATTTCTTCTGTGTGACATTTCCTCTGTGTGGGACAGACCAATGTGTGTACAATGTTCAACAGTTCCTTACAACACACACATACACACTTGCACTCGCGCACGCTTGCATGGTTCTAGCCTTTTGGGGTCCCTAAGTGAGATTTTGTTGTGGGCCCCCCGCCTCCTTGCCAGCTAAACATTTTAGTGGCCACCCTCTTGACAGCGGAGAGAAACATTTCACCTTTTTAAGTTCATTTTCTGAAATTCCACACCTTTTGCCATGGGGCTTAGAGAAAATGTTGCAGTTTTAAAACAAGTTTTCTGTAATTCTATACATTTTCCCATGTGGTGGAGATCATTTTCAGCAGTTTTAAAGAAAATGTCCTGAAATTCACTTAACCATGTTAATAATATCTGAGTGTCGCTAACAAAATCAATGGGGCCCCCCGAAGGCCATGATTACTACAAGTTTAGATTAGCTGGCAAGAATAATTTACTCATCTAAAAAATGTTAGTGAGTGACATAACAAAATGAAAACTGCTGATGCACAACCACTTTTCGGAATTGCACCTTGTGTGTTCTACTATTGTAACCCTGACTGAGTCCCCCCCATGCCTGAAGCTGGGCACACACACACACACACACACACACACACACACACACACACACGCACGCACGCACGCACACACACACACACACACACACACACACACACACACACACACACACACACACACACACACACACACACACACTTGTAACTACACACACTCACAAGCACACACTAGCAAGCGCACACATACACACACACACACCTACATCCCCCCCAAAACCCACACAAACATACACCACTCTACACAGACTCTGTTCTGTAACAATATGTATGCGTCAGGCTCAGTTCCAGAGCAGGGCCATGGATCTATCATTAGTTAATTGCAGGTGTCTAATGCCGGGTGGTGAGGAGGGAACAGGTGTGTGTGGGGGTCAAGCTTCTCTCATCCACACTAGATAAACGGTGCTTTAACTGCTATAAACCAAACACCAGGCTCCTGACTGTCTGGTGGAGTCTCTCTGCTGTTCTACTGGCAGTCAGCCCAGACTATACAGTCTACAGGACAGGCTGGATAGTTGGTTGACTTACTGACTGGTACAGACAACAGGATGGTTGGTTGATTTACTGACTGACTAGCTGGTATAGCCAGCCTCATGCACGCACGCACGCACACACACACACACACACACACACACACACACACACACACACACACACACACACACACACACACACACACACACACACACACACACACACACACACACACACACACACACACACACTGTCAAGGTCCCCCTGTCCCTTGTCCATAGCCACTGGACATTGGCGCTCCTGTTGTCCAACCAGATTAAGATTGTTAACTACAATCCCCCCCCAGCACTCAGTCACTTGCATGACTATGAGAAAGCCCAGACAATTCCATGCAGCAGACCAGCAAACAGTGTCTGTGCGTACGTGCATGCCTGTGTGCGTGCCTGTGTCCGTCCTGTGTGTCCGTGCGTACGTGCATGCCTGTGTGCGTGCCTGTGTCCGCCCTGTGTGTCTGTGCGTACGTGCATGCCTGTGTGCGTGCCTGTGTCCGCCCTGTGTGTCTGTGCATACGTGCATGCCTGTGTGCGTGCCTGTGTCCGCACTGTGTGTCTGTGCGTACGTGCATGCCTGTGTGCGTGCCTGTGTCCGCACTGTGTGTCTGTGCGTACGTGCATGCCTGTGTGCGTGCCTGTGTCCGCACTGTGTGTCTGTGCGTACGTGCATGCCTGTGTGTGTGCGACTCTGATCCAGCCTGATTAAACAATTCAGAGGTGTATTTCAGACCAATATGATTATTTGATGAGCCAATCCAACAGAGCATCGCTGGCAAATGACTCTATGATGAATAAATGACTCTTTGATGAATAAATGACTCTTTTGATGAATCAGCCCAGCATTGCAGTTCTTCAGTTATAGGAATTTAGAATAGGAATGTGATTATTTTATTAGTTAATCAGACAGCCCATTCTATTTCAGGCCAACGTACTGTAACTCTGGGGAGATGGGGAGAAGAAATCAGTAGAGAAACTCATTCTATCACGAAGTTCCTGACTAAGTCTCTCTAAACAGCTGTGTCATGTTAGAGTTACTCTCCTGTCCTCAGTGCTTAGACAGAGCCTTTAAAGTCATTACAAAGTTATTCATTTACCATTAAAGAAAAAACATCTCTTACTAAATCGCTTCTCTCTTAGACCATACATGTAAACAGCATGATATCTCACTCTGAACAGCAGGCCTTTATACTGTACACATCCGCCACTTCCTCGTTTATACCGATGGTTCTATCCCATTGGCTAACGGGCCATGTTCACCAGAGTAAGCCGAGTGTGTCTTATTAATGTGTTGTTGTTGCTGACTTTGAGGCAAGGTAATGACACGAGCATCACTCAAAATCACATTACCAGACATCTCTCTCTCTCTCTCTCTCTCTCTCTCTCTCTCTCTCTCTCTCTCTCTCTCTCTCTCTCTCTCTCTCTCTCTCTCTCTCTCTCTCTCTCTCTCTCTCTCTCTCTCTCTCTCTCTCTCTCTCTCATAGCCAATCGTGTGGTAAACGGTAGGGGGAAACGTAGTGTGAAACCGCTGGACCAGTGTGCATGGGGAAGGTTAATACAGCCCACAAAATGGCTAAATGGGAGACTAGTTACTATAGGTAGCCGGCACAATAGACATATAATTACTAAAAAGGTCATTCCAAGGCAGTTTACTTACTTCTTCCATGTCTTTGACAACAGCTTGTGCCCTGTACCTCTTCCAGCTCATCCACTACTGTCCACTAATCCCAGGCAGCACTCCTTTTATAAATACCAGCACAGAAAGGACAGAGAGTTAGCACCATAGAATTACAATGACTAGAATGGACATTCCCATTCAGGTCGATGCGGTCTGAAGAGCGGAGAATGATTCTGTTATGGCCACAAAAAGTGTGTGTGTGTGTGCCTGCATGCATGTGTGATGTGTCATGTGTCGGGAGGGAATGACTTATTGGCATTTATGGGTGTGTGTTTGTGTGTGGTGGGGGGCGTTGATGTCAGTATTATTTCTTTTCACTTTAAGCACCGTTTTAAGTTACAGTCACAAGCAGCATTCTCTTACGGGCTGAGAAAACTACGAGTAAGCAGACAGCCACTGTTATTATCCCTAGAGGGAGGGAGGGAGGGAGGGAGGAAGAGAGAGGAAACGAGTGTTTTCACTGTGTTCTGTGGTAGCAGAATCAGAATTAGTTAGGTAACATTGATAAATAAGATGTTTTATTTACATAATAATGCTTATGTGAGATATTTGTCATTGGGATGTTTTCTTAATGATAATACTGTTGGCAGTTTGCAGTTATCCCTTCTCTGCTAGGGCTCAGTTACTTGGGGCCCAGAGAGGGGAGAGGTCAGGTTAGTCTTATCTGTGAATGTGTCTGTAACTATTCCTAAAACATGTGAAGGGATGGCGTGATTAAAGGGGCTCAGTTACTTGGGGCCCAGAGAGGGGAGAGGTCAGGTTAGTCTTATCTGTGAATGTGTCTGTAACTATTCCTAAAACATGTGAAGGGATGGCGAAATTAAAGGGGAACCAGTTAGTTGGCTCCACAATGTCTGTGTGCCAGTCACTCCTCTCCGTGAGCTTGTCCAGGAGGGATGTATTTGAGATGGGAGTATCTAGTATTGACCATTGATATATGCCATTGGATGAGGTAATGGTTTGGTACTATGTTTTACCAAGAACGAGATAGGAACTTCGTTTAGGAGACCAAACTGAACGATAATTTATAGCCAATGCTGTCTGGCTATGGGATACTCCTCTCTCAAGTAAATGTTCCTTTGTGTAATGTTCCTAAGATCTGTTATTCATCATGTGGGGCGGCAGGGTAGCCTAGTGGCTAGAGCGTTGGACTAGTAACTGAAAGGTTGCAAGTTCAAATCCCCGAGCTGACAAGGTACAAATCTGTTGTTCTGCCCCTGAACAGGCAGTTAACCCACTGTTCCTAGGCCGTCATTGAAAATAAGAATTTGTTCTTAACTGACTTGCCTGGTGAAATAAAAATAAATAAAAAATGTGAGTTGGGATGGGTGTGTCTTGGTTAAGAACTGTTTTGTAAGCACTCTCAAGGAATTCCTTTATAGACACTGAATTTGATCTGAGAGTCACAGGGCTATGGTGAAGCTCATATATAACTAAAGATGGGACTTTATAATATACTGACTTGTGTGTGGTTTGCTCTCTCAAGTTTTTGGTAATACAGGAAATTTCCACGTCAGTTCCTCTTATGATTTCTGTACAGTATAGCAATGCTAAGGTCATACTGCAGATTCAAAAGAACGTTCAGTGGACTTTATGCTTCACATTTTTCAGGATCAATTTGAGTTTTCTATGTAGGAACGGATTATCTATTCGTTGTTCTGTTCTAATCTATTCGATGTCTGCTCTTTGAGGATTCCGTTGACTCAATGGTGTGGTAGCTAAATCAGTAAGAAAGAAGTAACAAGACATTTTGATCTCACCACTTGATATCACCCTATTGATCATATGGGCGACACACCACACTGCTGAACCACACAAGCCTTTCAGTGTCACTGTGGTAGAACAATCCTGTGATCAGGCGCTTAGCGTCAATCTCGCAAAGAGCTGAGTTACACATGACAACCTCTCCTAGGGGCGCAAAAATTAATCGTAATTCTCGGCATGAGGCTAGAGATAGGGGACCCCCGGTTTGGAATGTCAATGGCTGACCCGTGGGGACTCCATCTCTCCCCTCTCTCTCTCTCTCTCTCTCCCTCTCCCTCTCCCTCTCTCTCTCTCTCTCTCTCTCTCCCTCCTTCTCTCTCTCCCCATCTCCCTCTCTCTCTCCCCATCTCCCTCTCTCTCTCTCTCTCTCCCGCTCTCTCTCACTCTCTCCCTCCTTCTTCCTCTCCTCTCCCCCACTCCCCATTTCCCCTTTAGTTGACAGAGGGGAGTCAAGTGCTCAATGCTACGTGTCTCTCTCTCATCTCTCCCCTCCCCTCTCCTCCTCTCCCTCCCTCCCTCCCCTGTCTCTACCTCTACTTGTCAGGGGGGAGTAAAGTGCTCAAGGCTACATGTGTTGTAGTAGAAGTGTGGGAATCAGGGAGAACACCAAGGTTAAAAGGAAAGGCGTGTAGAGGACCCTGGGCGATGCCGTATGTGCGCTGTGTTTCGCAGGTTACATCATTTCACTTCTTTTAGAAGCCTCTGTCTATATCTGTAGGGGCTGGGGCTCTTTTCCTGGTCAGATCATGCAGTCAGGCAAAACTCTAGTCCCTATCTCGGAATTGACTATCTAATAGAAACACACACATCTATATTCATAGTCACATTCTCACCGACAGGGGTTGGAGGTTAGTTTCTACGTTGTGCCTGGCAGGGTTTATGGTACTGTATGCACAAAAGCATGAACAACACGCTACCCGACATCAAACGCACTGTTTATGTTCCTGTCACATTGACTTGAAGCACTATGCATCATGCATTATCTATTAGACTAGATTTGTGTTGTGCGTCCCAAATGACACCCTATTACTCATCTGGTGCACTACTTTTGACCAGGGCCTGTGGGTCTGTGGTAAATAAAAAAAGTAGTGCACTATGTAGGGAATAGGGTGCCATTTGGGATGCAGGGAATGTTGTTTACCACTATGAGCAAGGTGTATATTTTATGAGGATGACCATACAGTGATACAACCGTATAAGGTTTCACGTAGGCTTGAAGTATCAGCATATTAATTGAATATTCGAGACAATTTCCTCATCTCAACTTTTCTTGATTAGATTTGTATGAGGTGTCCAGTGAGGATGGTGTGCTGCATTGTCAAACCATGTGGAATGTAGTTTGATTCCTCCCTTTTTGTACAATTACTTCATATTGAAATCGTTGTCAAGAAACTACAACAAATGGCGTATTTTTTTCAGAAAGTGAAACACCCACATGCGCTTATGCTCGGGCTGCTTCAATCAGGGTGTAACCATGTAACCAATGGTTATGGATGAAGACTGTCATGAAAATAAAATAACCATCTTAAATATATATATATATCATGTTTATTCCCGCTCTCCCTCTCCGGGCACGTGACGTCGCCAGTTGTCTCACCATTACGCACACCTGCCATCATCGTTACGCGCACCTGCGCCTCATGACAATCACCTGGACTAGTTTCTGTTTCATGTCTGTACGCTTTTAGAGTTTCTTGTTTTGTACTATGTTCTATTTATTATTAAATTTGCACTCCCAGTACTTGCTTCCCAACTCCCAGAGTACACGTTACAATATATATATATATATATATATATATATATATATATTATGAACAGCAGACAGACACACAAACACACACACACACACACGCACACGCACACGCACACACGCACACACGCACACACACGCACACACACGCACACGCGCACACACACACACACACACACACACACACACACACACACACACACGCCAGAGATGAAAACTGATTTGAACACCACTTTCCAAGAAGCAGCAGAGCAGAGGTTGCAAATAAGGAATTTATTTAGCTAATCAATGAACAGCCAGCTACATCAAAAGCGACCACTTGTAGAAGCACCAGTCCATCTCCCCTACGCTCTCCCTCTCCAAGGTTATCGGTCTCGACTCTGTGATGGTCAATGAATGTCAATACAGAAAATGGAGTTCACAAGCGCCGGTGAAGCACTGAACAGGCTGCAGACAACCTGTCCAGTTAAGGAGAGCCCAGTGCCCTGAGGAGATGAGAAGCGGAAAAAACAGACAAGCACACTAAGCTACATACAGTTATGCCCAAGACCAGTTTATCGGAAGTTGAGACAATATACCTTCCGTCTCTCCCCAGTACAATCTAGACTCAATTGTCCCCAAGTTACTTTTCTTCCCTAAGAAGTAACGATAGAATTAGCTGATGCCAATGAGATATGTACATGGACAATGCAAAAGCAATATCAAATAGGGAATATAGCATGTAAGTCAATCATTTTCAGATTTTTTGGGGGGTACATCAGGAGAGGAGTCGGAGCAAAAATGTCTGCTCAGCCCACATGCCCACTCACTCTATATGTCATGTATACAATAACTATCTATTTCTACTATGATCCTCCCATTCTATGGAATGCCCACTGCCCTCATATGTCATGTCTGCAAATATGTTTTACTTGGTTCTTCAATGACAGACGGAACAGATAATGTTAACGTTGATTCTATACAAGTAAAGACCAACATAATCCAAATGATCATGTGGAATGTGCTCGGGCTCCATGATGGGGAAAAAAACATATGGTTCTCGAACAGTTAAAGAGGTTGTCAGCAGATGTGGTTTTCTTGCAAGAGTTTCATTTATAAAAAGGAGAAATGTAGCATTTAAAGAGGAGCTGGGTTTGAGAGGTCAATGCTGCCACCTACTGTAGTAACAGCAGAGTTGTAGACATCCTGATAAATAAGAACACACCATTTCCCTTATATCCCAGCACATGGACCAAGAAAGCCGTTTTCTAATGTTGACTTGTAGCTTACAAGTCAACATTAGTGTTTTTAGATAGACTTCAAGCTTTATTAGATCACATCTAGACAATAACTATTATTTTAGCAGGTGACCTAAATCATACTTTTGATAAGATTGACTGACATAGTAATAGAAAAGGCACATATTGGGAGCCTCCAAAGACAGAAACATTTCATCTCTACAAACAATTTACATGACACCTGGAGATTACTATTCCAAACTACAAAAGACTGTTCCTTTTTTTCTCAAAGTAAGAAAAACTGTTCAAGAATCAACTACATTTTTATTTCCAAGAATACACTGATATCGGATAATCCTCGTGTTTAATTCAACCAATAGAAAATACATTTAGCGACAGAGATTGGAGAATGAACAGAGCACATCTTCTGGACCCGAAATGTATTAAATACGTAAACTTTTTTTTTACCTTTACCATTACTATGTAGACATAGAGGACAGAGAAAAGATGACCCCTAGTAATTTGGGATGTCTTTAAGGCATACATTATGGGATGATTATCTCATACTCTGCAAATGTTCAATCTGATCAAGACATTTAAGGAAAAAGAAATCCCTATCTTAGAAAAAGCCAAGAAAAAACCTTTACAAGGTAAAGGAAATAACATTTCTGAATTCAAGCAGGAATAATTACTTTTGAAGAGAGCCCACAATTACAGGTTAAACTCAAATAAAGCATACTACTTAATGGCAAATAAAAGGGCAAATGTCTTGCAGCTCTCACAAAACAAACACATGCTAAACCAGTACATTTCTTAAGATGAAGATACAAAAGCAGTAATTAAAAACAACAACGCAATTAATGACAATTTTAAAAGCATCTATGAAAATGTATACAAATCAGATTTAAACAACAGTTGGATGCATCCTATAGCCTTCTCAGACTCAACAACTCTGAAGAAATTATAAGCCGACAAAAAATAATCACTAAAAACAGAGGTCACCCAAGAAGAAATTTTTAGAAACTTTTGAAATATTCTCATGGAGAAAAGCATCAGGAATGGATGGCTTTCCCATGTAATTTTATTCAACGTTTTGGGACAAAGTAGCCCCCCTATTTACACAAATGACAACACATGTCACTCAATTCAATACTTCCTAGTTCAATGCATCAAACAGTTATTTCAGTTAAATTAAAACCAGGATAATCTGGAGAGACCCCTGCTGATTTTAGACCCATAAATATAATAAATTGTGACAATAAAATATGAACAAAACTTATAGCAATAAAATGGCAAAAGTTTTACAAGACCTGAAACATATCAATCAAACAGGGTTTATTAAAAATAGATATTTACAAATACAAGAACATGTTTCAGTTTAATAAAATACGTTTAAAAAAACAAGACATAGATTTATCAATAATGGCTGTTGATCCCGAAAAGGCTTTAAACCGTCTTGAATGAAATAGAACATTTTATTATAATCTGATGAAATTGACTTAGAAAGGGGAACACGTCATGGATGTCCCCTCTCCCCCCTCCTGTTTGCACTGGCAATTGAACCGCTTGCAGAAATAATTAGACTGGACACAACCATAACAGTTTTCCGTCTAGATAAACATGAATATAAACTAATGATCTCCTGATATACCTGACCAATATTGAAAACTCAATGCCCCCTTTGCAAAAAATATTTTCAGAATAGTACAAAATATCAGGATATTAAATTACTCCCAAAATAATGGCAATAGGAAAAAAAGAAAATAATAACTCACAGCGATCCTTTATGTGGACCACAACAAAAATGAAATACTTAGGATGCTTAATAAGTGAAAACAAACAACAAATATCTGAAAACTTTATTCCATTACTTAAACATATGAAAGCAGATATACTTAAATGGAATAATCTTCCCATAAATCTTAAAGGTAGAATAAACTTATTTAGAATGGCATGGCTGCCAAAGTTTATGCATTTGTTTTTGGTAATACCAATTACCCCACCAAAGACATTCTTTAAAAAGGTATAATCGGTCATAACAGACTTTATATGGGAAATAAAACTTATAGGTTAAAAAGGAACGTTTTACGTCTTCCTAAGTCTGAGGGTGGTTTGAACCATCCAGACATGGAATTATGTCAACTCGCTGCCCAAGGCTTTTACTTGCAACAAATAGTTAAATGCACTAAATAGGATGCTCATCCCCAGAACATTTGATGTGTTCATTTTCAAAGCATAAAGCTTGGAACATTAAGAACTTCATAGTGAAGAACACTATAACAATACATAAGAAAATGAAAGGTATTGTACAAGAACCAACATCACTCCCTAAAAACACAATGTTATGGAACAATCCTTAGATAGCTTTTCCGAATTCACCGATAAATTGGTTCACATGGAAAACTAAAGGATTAAGCATACATGTTTAGTTAGCTGTAATTTCGTTAGTTATTCTCCAATTCTCCCTCCATCTAAAGGCATAGAAACCGTAAATGACTTGGTAACAGGAAATAAATTTACAGTTGAAGTCGGAAGTTTACATACACCTTAGCCAAATACATTTAAACTCAGTTCTTCACAATTCCTGACATTGAATCCTAGTAAAAAATCCCTGTTTTACGTCAGTTAGGATCACCACTTTATTTTAAGAACGTGAAATGTCAGAATAATAGTAGAGATAATGACTTATTTCAGCTTTTATTTATTTCATCACATTCCCAGTAGGTCAGAAGTTTACATACACACAATTAGTATTTGGTAGCATTGCCTTTAAATAGTTTAACTTGGGTCAAACATTTTGGGTAACCTTCCACAATCTTCCCACAATAAGTTGGGTGAATTTTGGCCCATTCCTCCTGACAGAGCTGGTGTCACTAAGTCAGGTTTGTAGGCCTCCTTGCTCGCACACGCTTTTTCAGTTCTGCCCATGCATTTTCTATAGGATTGAGGTCAGGGCTTTGTGATGACCACTCCAATACCTTGACCTTTTTGTCCTAAGCCATTTTGACACAACTTGGAAGTAAGCTTGGGGTCATTGCCCATTTGGAAGACAGATTTGTGACCAAGCCTTAACTTCCTGACTGATATCTTGAGATGTTGCTTCAATATTTCCACATAATTTTCCATCCTCATGATGCCATCAATTTTGTGAAGTGCACTAGTCCCTCCTGCAGCAAAGCACCCCCACAACATGATGCTGCCACCCTCGTGCTTCACGGTTGGGATGGTGTTCTTCGGCTTGCAAGCCTCCCCCTTTTTCCTCCAAACATAATGATGGTCATTATGACCAAACAGTTTTATTTTTGTTTCATCAGACCAGAGGACATTTCTCCAAAAAGTACGATCTTTGTCCCCATGTGCAGTTGCAAACCGTAGTCGGGCTTTTTATGGCGGTTTTAGAGCAGTGGCCTCTTCCTTGCTGAGTGGCGTTTCAGGTTATGTCGATATAGGACCTGTTTTACTGTGGATATAGATACTTTTGTACCTGTTTCCTCCAGCATCTTCACAAGGTCCTTTGCTGTTGTTCTGGGATTGATTTGCACTTTTCGTACCAAAGTATATTCATCTCTAGGAGACAGAACGCATCTCCTTCCTGAGAGGTATGATGGCTGCTTGGTCCCATGGTGTTTATACTTGCGTACTAATGTTTGTACAGATGAATGTGGTACCTTCAGGTGTTTGGAAATTGCTCCCAAGGATGAACCAGACTTGTAGAGGTCTATATTTTCTTTTCTGAGGTCTTGGATGATTTCTTTTGATTTTCCCATGATGTCAAGCAAAGAGGCACTGAGTTTGAAGGTAGGCCTTGAAATACATCTGCAGGCACACGTCCAATTGACTCAAATGATGTCAATTAGCCTCTAAAGCTTCTAAAGCCATGACATAATTTTCTGGAATTTTCCAAGCTGTTTAAAGGCACAGTCAACTTAGTGCATGTAAACTTCTGACCCACTGGAATTGTGATACAGTGAGTTATATGTATATAAAGTTAGAATCTGTATGTAATCAATTGTTGGAAAAATTACTTGTGTCATGCACAAAGTAGATGCCCTAACCGACTTGCCAAAACTACAGTTTTTTAACAAGACATGGAGTGGTTGAAAACGAGTTTTAATGACTCCAACCTAAGTGTATGTAAACTCCCAACTTCAACTGTAGCCGTGACAAAATTAAAAGGCAATTTTGAAGTGACCATGTCAAACACATGCAAATCAAAAGTTACATATCGCAACATTTCTATTTGAAATCTTTTGGACATCAGAGCAACCTTGAGGGAATCTCAGTTCATTCAGAAAAGGATGTTCATATGAAGATGTAGAAAACCTTGCAGAGAGCCTATCCAACTGACAATGTCTTAGAAAAAAATATTATCTATTGGAACCAAGACTTTAAAAAAGAACTGATGTTGGCACAAGATGGAGGGAATATTGGAGCATAACTAACATAAATTACAATTAACAAAACATTTACGCTTAATCCAGTATCAACTAATGTATACAAAATATTTGACACATTTGAGCACAACGGCAGTCATGTCTTAAGTGTAAAACAAATAGTGACTCAATAATGTATGCTTTCTGGGAATGCTATACATTTTCTTTCTTTCTTTGTTATTTTACCAGGTAAGTTGACTGAGAACACATTCTCATTTGCAGCGACAACCTGGGGAATAGTTACAGGGGAGAGGAGGGGGATGAATGAGCCAATTGTAAACTGGGGATTATTAGGTGACCGTGACAGTTTGAGGACCAGATTGGGAATTTAGCCAGGACACAGGGGTTAACACCCCTACCTCTTACGATAAATCCCATGGGATCTTTAATGACCTCAGAGAGTCAGGACACCCATTTAACATCCCATCCAAAAGACAGCACCCTACACAGGGCAGTGAATTGGGATATTTTTTTTAGACCAGAGGAAAGAGTGCCTCCTACTGGCCCTCCAACACCACTTCCAGCAGCATCTGGTCTCCCATCCAGGAACTGACCAGTACCAACCCTGCTTAGCTTCAGAAGCAAGCCAGCAGTGGTATGCAGGGTGGTATGCTGCTGGCCGGAAGTTGTGGGCGGAGCTAGAAAGTTGGCCGTCTGAAGTATTACAATGTAAACACTGTGAATCCGTCTATCTGCATATTTCAAGACATGACATATGGGGGTGTAGTGAGATACCTAATGGGCTGGACAATTCTCTTCTCATCACTCATCTTGAAGAAACGTATACTAAAAACTTGGAAATCAATCAATCAGCCATCATTAACACAATGGAAGAATCTAATAATTTATTAGTTAAATATTTTAATAGCATGGGCGACCGAAGAAAAACTTGTTTGTACAACAGTAATGCAGGCACTAGGAATGGGGGTGTGAGCATGCGGGTCTGGGCAGATCAGATATAGTATTGTTTGTGTGTCTGTAAATTGTTGTTCGTTTGTTTCTGGAGTAAAAAAAAAACAAAAATGTCAATATTGTATTTCCTGTAACAGTGGTGCTTTGTGGGTAGGAAAAGATGGTTTATGATCACTAAAAGCTTTCTTGTGTGTGTGTGTGTGTGTGTGTGTGAATTTTTCTTTCTCTGTGTGTATATGCATGTGTGTGTGCGTGCCTGTGTGGGAGTGTGTATGCACGTGCATGAGTGAATTCATGTGTGTTACAATCTCTTAAGTGCTTAGAGTTTCATATTTTTTGGCAATAAAGCATTATTCATTACCAGATGGAGAGTGGAGATAAGGGTCTTCTCATTTACCGGGTTAGGGCTCTGGATCGAACTCTCATCACATCACATCCTCTTGTCTTTTCTGCTGAGAGCACAGTGTTTTTATCTCTTTCAACCCCCCACACGCATACAGTATATTACACACATACAGTATATTACACACATACAGTATATTACACACATACAGTATATCACACACATACAGTATATTACACACATACAGTATATTACACACATAAGAGTATATCACACACACACAGTATATTACACACATACAGTATATTACACACATACAGTATATTACACACATAAGAGTATATCACACACACACAGTATATTACACACATACAGTATATTACACACATAAGAGTATATCACACACACACAGTATATTACACACATACAGTATATTACACACATACACTATATTACACACAGAGTATATCACACACACACAGTATATTACACACATACAGTATATTACACACATACAGTATATTAAATACATACATATATTACACACATACAGTATATCACACACGTACAGTATATTACACACATACATATATTGCACACATACATATTACACAAATATATATATATTACACACATACATATATTACACACATACATATATTCCACACATACAGTATATTACACACATACATATATTACACACATAAGAGTATATCACACACACACAGTATATTACACACATACAGTATATTACACACATACAGTATATAACACACATACACTATATTACACACATAAGAGTATATCACACACGCACAGTATATTACACACATACAGTATATTACACACATAAGAGTATATCACACACACACAGTATATTACACACATACAGTATATTACACACATACAGTATATTAAATACATACATATATTACACACATACAGTATATCACACACGTACAGTATATTACACACATACATATATTGCACACATACATATTACACAAATATATATATATTACACACATACATATATTACACACATACATATATTACACACATACAGTATAATGCACACATACATATATTACACACATACAGTATATTACACACATACATATATTACACACATACATATATTACACACCTACAGTATATTACACACATACAGTATATTAAATACATACATATATTACACACATACAGTACATCACACACGTACAGTATATTACACACATACATATATTGCACACATACATATTACACACATATATATATATATATATATATATTACACACATACATATATTACACACATACATATATTACACACATACATATATTGCACACATACATATATTGCACACATACATATTACACACATATATATATATATATATATATATTACACACATACATAGATTACACACCTACAGTATATTACACACCTACAGTATATTAAATACATACATATATTACACACATACAGTATATTACACACGTACATATATTACACACATACATATATTACACACATACAGTATATTACACACATACATATATTACACACATACAGTATATTACACACATACATGTTTTACACACATACAGTATATTACACACATACATATATTACACACATACCTATATTACACACATACAGTATATAACACACATACATATATAACACACATACATATATTACACACATGCAGTATATTACACACATACAGTATATTACACACATACAGTATATTACACACATACATATATTACACACACACATGTTTTACACACCTACAGTATATTACACACGTACATATATTACACACATACAGTATATTACACACATACAGTATTTTACACACATAGACATGGTTGTCTGAATGGAAGTACATGCACACACATGCAAATATTCGTACACATACACTCACGCAGGCCAGCATGAGCACAGGCGCACACACACACACACACACACACACACACACACACACACACACACACACACACACACACACACACACACACACACACACACACACACACACACACACACTGGGGAAACATCCAATATCTTATACCCACTGTTATTTCTCCTTCTGCATAATCAAGCATGTTCACATCAATCCATGCGTAGCAGCATGTAATAAACAACATTCACATTCATGTTCCCAAAATGACATGGTTCACCATCGACATTCCCTTCCCATCCCTACTACCCAACCATCCTCTGTTTACACAGTAACACAAGATGAAACAGACACCCAAAATCCTTAAATCCCAAAACAAATCAAAGTTCGCTGGCACTGCCAGCCCAGAGAGAAAAAAAATGTATCTGTCATTTCGCAACAGAGACCAATACAACACAAACACTGGTGTCTCTGAACGTAACCTGCTATCACGTCTCTGAACATAACCTGCTATCACATCTGTGAATGCAACCTGCTATCATGTCTCTGAACACATCCTGCTATCACATCTCTGAACATAACCTGCTATCACATCTCTGAACATAACCTGCTATCACATTTCTGAACATAACCTGCTATCACATCACTGAATGCATCCTGCTATCATGTCTCTGTATAACTCCTGCTATCACACTTCTGAATGCAACCTGCTATCACATCTCTGAACGCAGCCTGCTATCCCATTTCTGAACGCAACCTGCTATCACGTCTCTGAACACAACCTGCTATCACATCTCTGAACATAACCTGCTATCACATCTGTGAATGCAACCTGCTATCATGTCTCTGAACACATCCTGCTATCAAATCTCTGAACATAACCTGCTATCACATCTGTGAACGCAACCTGCTATCACATCTCTGAACACAACCTGCTATCATGTCTCTGAACGCATCCTGCTATCCCACTTCTGAACGCAACCTGCTATCCCATTTCTGAACGCAACCTGCTATCACGTCTCTGAACACAACCTGCTATCACATCTCTGAACATAACCTGCTATCACATCTGTGAATGCAACCTGCTATCATGTCTCTGAACACATCCTGCTATCAAATCTCTGAACATAACCTGCTATCACATCTGTGAATGCAACCTGCTATCACATCTCTGAACACAACCTGCTATCATGTCTCTGAACGCATCCTGCTATCCCACTTCTGAACGCAACCTGCTATCACGTCTCTGAACGCAACCTGCTATCACATCTCTGAACACAACCTGCTATCGTGTCTCTGAACGCATCCTGCTATCCCATTTCTGAATGCAAACGTGCTATCACATCTCTGACCGCAACCTGCTATCATGTCGCTGAACGCAACCTGCTATCACGTCTCTGAACGCAACCTGCTATCACATCTCTGACCGCAACCTGCTATCATGTCTCTGAACACAACCTGCTATCATGTCTCTGAACGCAACCTGCTATCACATCTCTGACCGCAACCTGCTATCATGTCTCTGAACGCAACCTGCTATCACATCTCTGACCACAACCTGCTATCGTGTCTCTGAACGCATCCTGCTATCTCATTTCTGAACGCAACCTGCTATTACATCTCTGAACACAACCTGCTATCATGTCTCTGAACGCATCCTACTATACCATTTCTGAACACATCCTGCTATCACATCTCTGAACGCAACCTGCTATTATGTCTCTGAACGCATCCTGCTATCCCATTTCTGAACACATCCTGCTATCACATCTCTGAACGCAACCTGCTATTATGTCTCTGAACACATCCTGCTATCCCATTTCTGAACGCGACCTGCTATCACATCTCTGAACGCAACCTGCTATCATGTCTCTGAACACATCCTGCTAGCACATCTCTGAACATAACCTGCTATCACATCTCTGAACGCAACCTGCTCTCATGTCTCTGAACGTAACCTGCTCTCATGTCTCTGAACACATCCTGCTATCCCATTTCTGAACGTGACCTGCTATCACATCTCTGAACGCAACCTGCTATCATGTCTCTGAACGCAACCTGCAATCATGTCTCTGAACACATCCTGCTATCCCATTTCTGAACACGACCTGCTATCACATCTCTGAACGCAACCTGCTATCATGTCTCTGAACACATCCTGCTATCACATCTCTGAACATAACCTGCTATCACATCTCTGAACGCAACCTGCTATCACATCTCTGAACGCATCCTGCTATCATGTCTCTGAATGCCTCCTGCTATCACACTTCTGAACACAACCTGCTATCATGTCTCTGAACGTATCCTGCTATCATGTTTCTGAATGCCTCTTGCTATCACAACTCTGAACGCAACCTGCTATCACGACTCAGAACGCAACCTACTATCACTTCTCTGAACGCAACCTGCTATCACTTCTCTGAACGCAACCTACTATCACGTCTCTGAACGCAACCTACAATCAGAAGGTCACATATGTCCTGTAAGTGCTTTGACTAGGAGATGGTCGGGAGACAACCACATCGACACACACACAGTAACATGGAGACTGGTGGTTAGACCAGGGACCCTCCCTGGGAGCAAAAAAGGCATCTACCCCTCCCTTCTTCCTCTCCCTGACTCCCCAGCTCGCTTCCTCCCCTTCTTGCAGCCAGTTCTGACCTCTGGCCCCCTGCTCTGGCTCTGGAGGATGGTACTGGGCAAGGAAGGGACGGAGGGAAGGAAGGATGGATTGATGGGAAATGAGGGTGGGTAAGCAAGACAAACAGAAAGAGAGAGAGAGACAGAGAGGTTGGAAAGATGGAGAGAGAGAGACGGGAAAAGGGAAATTAGAAAAATAGGAAGCAAGGAATTGAGAGACAGTGTTCAAAAGATGCCAACCACCCTCCAGCCCTCCTCCATACTGAGGGATAGTCTCTCTCCACACCCCCGACCTCCACAGACCCTCCTCCCCTCTCCTGCCCAGGCCTCCAGGAAAAGTTCAATCTTTGCATTTCATTGTGTTACCCCCTTTGGCTCGTCCCTCATGAAACTTTTAACCGGGTCCCCGGGTGAACAATGCTAATGGGAAAACACACACACTGACTCTGGCTACCACCAGCGGCAGGCAGACAGACACACACACACACACACACACACACACACACACACACACACACACACACACACACACACACACACACACACACACACACACACACACACACACACACACACACACACACACACACACACACACACACACACCACTCACTCGCTACTGTGTGTGCTCAAGCAACGTGGCTGAAATACAAACAGCACATACACATTAGTACACTCTCATGGGTGCATAAATGCATAAATTCACACAGAAACACACAAGCATGTGTGTGCATGTAATGTATACCCACACAAATACACACACACACACACACACACACACACACACACACACACACACACACACACACACACACACACACACACACACACACACACACACACACACACACACACACACACACACACACAGAAACACAGACACACATGCACGCACACACACCCCACTTACCCATCTACAGATCCAAATGTACATATTCACCTTCTCTAAAACCCAGCCACTAAGGTAACTACCAAGCTATTTTACAGAGGGGAAACATAGAAAGCTAGATAAACATCACTTACTAAATACCAAATGACTTTGGGCAGAATGGAGGAAGGCTGAGAAGGCTGCTATCCTATATCAGGGTGCTGGCTGGGTCTCTGCCCTGTAGGAGCAGCCGTCAACACACTGTAATGAATCCTAAATGCTAATGCCTGCCAGTGGCAGTACGGCTTTCACTAGTGGCATGGGAAACACAGTCAGAACAACCAGAAAGTAAACTAAAATGAAGACTGAGACTGCAGTTCGTTTATCGTGTCGCCACATCTGAAATTACAACATTCTCTATCTGCGTCGCTCTCTCTTTCTGTCAATCTTTATGTCTGTCACTTCCTCTTTTAATCCTCTTGCATCACACATTCTCTCTCCATCCCTCTCTCCTCTCTCTTTCCTACCTCTCTCTCACAAACCCCATGTATCCTCCTTTCCCCTTTTCTCCCTCACAATATTTCCTTCCCCCCTCCACCCTCTCTCTCTGTGAAAGTTCAAGATTATTCTGGGAGCTTCTCCATTTGCTGATACCACCCTGCTATCGCACAGATTTCTCTCTACATTGCTATTTTCAGCAGCTATGGCACATATCCATTTAGAGGACTAATATTTTTCTCAGCCCTCCATGAGCAGTGAGACACAGAGAGAGGGAGGGAAGGAGGGAGGGGTGCAAAGGAGGAAATGAGGGATGGAGGGAGCATCGGAAGAGAGGGTAAAAGTGTAATCCAGTTATTGGGATACTGACACTTTTTCAAAGAGCAAGATATACTGTATTGTAGTAGCATTCAGCAATGGGAGTCGGTGAGATGCATTATGGGCCAGGGGTTGGAAGACCACCATACTGAACAAGGTCACTGATGAGGTAACGGATGTTTTGACCCCAGTCAACCTTCTCCAAGACACAACACAACACAACATAACAAAACAAAACGAGAGAAAACTAGGAAAGGATGTTGGTGTAATATGGCTGCACATATGTGTTTTTGAAAATTACTTCCTTTATCAGTAATAACCCCTTTATGTTCCTTTCCTGGAAAGATTGCTATGCCTGCAGTTTTGTCAGACTGTAGTTGGCGAATCATCGTGACTTTGTGGTACACAGCAGAGTTTCAGACTTTGTAGGACAACAACATCATGAAACCTTTTATACTGTGATGATAAAGCCAACAACAGACCAGACTTGAAGTGTTCAGACTGAGGTCTGATGGATCAGCCAATGGTGCCTCCGGCAGGATGACTACCAAACCAGAACATATCACATTCCCAATCATTTCAACCCTCATTGAGACTATATTGCTAGGCAATGATGTGTACGTCAATTTCACAAGATCCATGTATTCTCATCTGTCTTGGTCAGACCATGTGGCACCTGCAGGGAAGGGGAGAGAGGGAGAGAGAGACAGAGAGACAGAGAGAGGGAGAGACAGAGAGAGGGAAAGAGTTATGCATCTACAGAAGGAGAGATGACGTGAAAGAGATCAAGAGAGAGAGAGAGAGAGAGAGAGAGAGAGAGGGAGAGAGAAAGAGTGAGATGGAACAAGGCATCGAGAGAGATAGAGCACCCACAAGAAAAACAAAGCACACACGCATGCAGGAGAGAGATGAGTCTGTCTGGGCCGGGGATGGTAGGGAGATGGATGGGTGGTGTTACCTACTACCTGTGAGAGGGTCAGCTTTAAACTGCCTGGGCCAGATAAGGGCTTGCAATAGCAGGTGTCTGGGCAGACATTGACTGTTTATCCCATTGATTTAACTGGAAGTATAGCAGGCATGGCAAGACAGAGAGAGAGAGAGAGAGAGAGGTGAACAGAGTTCAGCCACTCACAGCTGTTAATCAAAGTGACAGACTACAGAAGCACAGAATCGGTTTTCTAGTCCTTTCTCACTTTCTCTGGGTTTTTTATATATTTTTTATTTCACCTTTATTTAACCAGGTAGGCTAGTTGAGAACAAGTTCTCATTTGCAACTGCGACCTGGCCAAGATAAAGCGTAGCAATTTGACAACAACACAGAGTTACACATGGAATAAACACAACATACAGTCAATAATACAGTAGAACAAAAGAAAACAAAAAGTCTATATACAGTGAGTGCAAATGTGGTATGTTAAGGAAATAAAGAGGCCATGGTGGTGAAGTAATTACAATATAGTAATTAAACAATGGAATGGTAGATTGGCAGAAGATGAATGTGCAGGTAGCGATACTGGGGTCCAAAGGAGCAAAATAAATAAATACCAGTATGGGGATGAGGTAGGTATACAGATGGGCTGTTTACAGATGGGCTATGTACAGGTGCCGTGATCAGTAAGCTGCTCTGACAGCTGGTGCTTAAAGCTCGTGAGGGAGATGTGAGTCTCCAGCTTCAGAGATTTTTGCAATTCATTCCAGTCATGGGCAGCAGAGAACTGGAAGGAAAGACGACCAAAGGAGGAATTGGCTTTGGGGGTGACCAAGTGAGATATACTTGCTGGAGCGCCTGCTACGTGGGTGCTGCTATGGTGACCAGTGAGCTGAGATAAGGCGGGGCTTTACCTAGCAGAGACTTGTAGATAACCTGCAGCCAGTGGGTTTGAAGACGAGTATGAAGCGAGGGCCAACCAACGAGAGTGTACAGGTCACAATGGTGGGTGGTGTATGGGGCTTTGGTGACAAAATGGATGGCACTGTGATAGACTGCATCCAGTTTGTTGAGTAGAGTGTTGGAGGCTATTTTATAGATGACATCACCGAAGTCGAGGATCGGTAGGATGGTCAGTTTTACGAGGGTATGTTTGGCAGCATGAGTGAAGGATGCTTTGTTGCGAAATAGGAAGCCGATTCTAGATTTCATTTTGGATTGGAGATGCTTAATGTGAGTCTGGAAGGAGAGTTTACAGTCTAACCAGACACCCAGGTATTTGTAGTTGTCCACGTATTCTAAGTCACAGCAGTCCAGAGTAGTGATGCTGGACGGGTGAGCAGATGCGGGCAGTGATCAATTGAATAGCATGCATTTAGTTTTACTTGCGTTTAAGAGCAGTTGGAGAACACGGAAGGAGAGTTGTATGGCATTGAAGCCTGTCTGGAGGTTAGTTAACACAGTGTCCAAGGAGGGGCCAGAAGTATACAGAATGGTGTCGTCTGCGTAGAGGTGGATCAGAGAATCACCAGCAGCAAGAGCAACATCATTGATGTATACAGAAAAGAGAGTCACCCCGAGAATTGAACCCTTTGGCACACCCATAGAGACTGTCAGAGGTCCGGACAACAGGCCCTCCGATTTGACACACTGAACTCTATCAGAGAAGTAGTTGGTAAACCAGGCGAGGCAATCATCTGAGAAACCAAGACTGTCGAGTCTGCCAATAAGAATGTTGTGATTGACAGAGTCGAAAGCCTTAGCCAGGTCGATGAATACGGCTGCACAGTAATTTCTCTCATTGATGGCGGTTATGATGTCGTTTAGAACCTTGAGCTTGTCTGAGGTGGACCCATGACCAGCTCTGAAACCAGATTGCATAGCGGAGAAGGTATGGTAGGATTCAAAATGGTCAGTAATCTGTTTGTTAACTTGGCTTTCGAAGACTTTAGAAAGACAGGGTAGGATAGATATAGGTCTGTAGTAGTTTGGGTCTAGAGTGTCACCCCCTTTGAAGAGGGGGATGACCGCGGCAGCTTTTCAATCTTTGGGAATCTCAGACGATACGAAAGAGAGGTTGAACAGGCTAGTAATAGGGGTTGCAACAATTTCGGCAGATGATTTTAGAAAGAGAGGGTCCAGATTGTCTAGCCCGGCTGATTTGTAAGGATCCAGATTTTGCAGCTCTTTCAGAACATCAGCTATCTGGATTTGGGTAAAGGAGAAATGGTGGGGGCTTTGGAGGGTTGCTGTGGAGGGTGCCGGGCAGTTGACCGGGGTAGGGGTAGCCATGTGGAAAGCATGGCCAGCAGTAGAGAAATGCTTATTGAAATTCTCAATTATAGTGGATTTAGCGGTGGTGACAGTGTTTCCTAGCCGCAGAGCAGTGGGCAGCTGGGAGGAGGTGCTCTTATCCTCCATGGACTGTGTCCCAGAACCTTTTTTGAGTTAGTACTACAGGATAGGCAAATTTCTGTTTGAAAAAGCTTGCCTTAGCTTTTCTAACTGCCTGTGTATATTTGTTCCTAACTTTCCTGAAATGTTGCATATCACCGGGGCTATTCAATGCTAATGCTTTCTCTGGTGTGGTGGGTTGGTAGGTATATCTTTCTCTAGTGTGGTGGGATGGTAGGTAGGTATATCTTTCTCTGGTGTGGTGGGTTGGTAGGTTTGTATTTCTCTTGTGTGGTGGGTTGGCAGGTATGTCTTTCTCTGTTGTGGTGGGTTGGCAGGTATATCTTTCTCTGGTGTGGTGGATTGGTAGGCATATCGCTCTCTAGTGTGGTGGGTTGGTAGGCATATCTTTACTGGGTGTGGTGGGTTGATAGGTATGTATTTCTCTGGTGTGGTGGTTTGGCTAGGCATATCTTTACCAGGTGTGATGGATTGGTTGGTATGTATTTCTCTGGTGGGATGGGTTGGTAGGTATGCCTTTCTCTGGTGTGATGGGTTGGTAGGTATGCCTTTCTCTGGTGTGATGAGTTGGTAGGTATATCTTTCTCTGGTGTGGTGGGTTGGTGGGTATATCTTTCTCTGGTGTGGTGGTTTGGTAGGCATGTATTTCTCTGGTGTGGTGGGTTGGTGGGTATATCTTTCTCTGGCGTGGTGGGTTGGTAGGGATGTATTTCTCTGGTGTGGTGGGTTGGTAGGTATATCTCTGGTGTGGTGGGTTGGTCGGAATGTATTTCTCTGGTGTTGTGGGCTGGTAGGTATTTCTTTCTCTGGTGTTGTGGGTTGGTATGTATTTCTCTGGTGTTGTGGGTTGGTAGGTATTTCTTTCTCTGGTGTTGTGGATAGGTATGTATTTCTCTGGTGTTGTGGGTTGGTATGTATTTCTCTGGTGTTGTGGGTTGGTATGTATTTCTCTGGTGTTGTGGGTTGGTAGGTATATCTTTCTCTGGTGTTGTGGGTTGGTATGTATTTCTCTGGTGTTGTGGGTTGGTATGTATTTCTCTGGTGTGGTGGGTTGGTAGGTATATCTTTCTCTGGTGTTGTGGATTGGTATGTATTTATCTGGTGTGGTTGGTTGGTATGTAATTTCTCTGGTGTTGCGGGTTGGTAGGTATATCTTTCTTTGGTGTGGTGGGTTGGTAGGTATTTCTCTGGTGTTGTGGGTTGGTAGGTATATCTTTCTCTGGTGTTGTGGGTTGGTATGTATTTCTCTGGTGTTGTGGGTTGGTATGTATTTCTCTGGTGTTGTGGATTGGTAGGTATATCTTTCTCTGGTGTTGTGGGTTGGTATGTATTTCTCTGGTGTTGTGGGTTGGTAGGTATTTCTCTGGTGTTGTGGGTTGGTAGGTATATATTTCTCTGGTGTTGTGGGTTGGTATGTATTTCTCTGGTGTTGTGGGTTGGTATGTATTTCTCTGGTGTGGTGGGTTGGTAGGTATATCTTTCTCTGGTGTTGTGGATTGGTATGTATTTCTCTGGTGTGGTGGGTTGGTATGTATTTCTCTGGTGTTGTGGGTTGGTAGGTATTTCTCTGGTGTTGTGGGTTGGTAGGTATATCTTTCTCTGGTGTTGTGGATTGGTATGTATTTCTCTGGTGTTGTGGGTTGGTAGGTATATCTTTCTTTGGCGTGGTGGGTTGGTAGGTATTTCTCTGGTGTCGTGGGTTGGTAGGTATTTCTCTGGTGTGGTGGGTTGGTTGGTAGGTATTTCTCTGGTGTGGTGGGTTGGTTGGTATGTATTTCTCTGGTGTTGTGGGTTGGTATGTCTTTCTCTGGTGTTGTGGGTTGGTATGTATTTCTCTGGTGTTGTGGGTTGGTAGGTATATCTTTCTCTGGTGTTGTTGGTTGGTATGTATTTCTCTGGTGTTGTGGGTTGGTATGTATTTCTCTGGTGTGGTGGGTTGTAGGTATATGTTTCTCTGGTGTTGTGGGTTGGTATGTATTTCTCTGGTGTTGTGGGTTGGTAGGTATATCTATCTCTGGTGTGGTGGGTTGGTAGGTATTTCTCTGGTGTGGTGGGTTGGTAGGTATTTGTCTGGTGTGGTGGGTTGGTTGGTAGGTATTTCTCTGGTGTGGTGGGTTGGTTGGTATGTATTTCTCTGGTGTTGTTGGCTGGTAGGTATATCTTTCTCTGGTGTGGTGGGTTGGTAGGTATTTGTCTGGTGTTGTGGGTTGGTATGTATATCTTTCTCTGGTGTGGTGGGTTGGCAGGTATTTCTCTGGTATGGTGGGTTGTTAGGTATATCTTTCTCTGGTGTGGTGGTTTGGTAGGCATGTATTTCTCTTGTGTGGTGGGTTGGTGGGTATATCTTTCTCTGGTGTGGTGGGTTGGTAGGGATGTATTTCTTTTGTGTGGTGGGTTGGTGGGTATATCTTTCTCTGGTGTGGTGGGTTGGTAGGGATGTATTTCTCTTGTGTGGTGGGTTGGTAGGTATGTCTTTCTCTGGTGTGGTGGGTTGGTAGGTATGTCTTTCTCTGGTGTGGTGGGTTGGTAGGCATGTCTTTCTCTGGTGTGGTGGGTTGGTTGTGATGTCTTTCTCTGATGTGGTGGGTTGGTAGGTATATCTTTCTCTGGTGTGGTAGGTTGGTAGGTATATCGATTTCTGGTGTGGTTGGTTGGTAGGCATGTATTTCTCTGGTGTGATGGGTTGGCAGGTGTATTGTTTTCTGGTGTGGTGGGTTGGTAGGCATGTATTTCCCTGGAGTGGTGGGTTGGTAGGTATATCTCTGGTGTGGTGGGTTGGTTGGTATGAATTTCACTGGTGTGGTGGGTTAGTAGGTATATCTTTCTCTGGTGTGGTGGTTTGGTGGGTATATCTTTCTCTGGTGTGGTGGTTTGGTGGGTTTATCTTTCTCTGGTGTGGTGGTTTGGTGGGTATATCTTTCTCTGGTGTGGTGGTTTGGTGGGTATATCTTTCTCTGGTGTGGTGGTTTGGTGGGTATATCTTTCTCTGGTGTGGTGGGTTGGTGGGTATATCTTTCTCTGGTGTGGTGGGTTGGTAGGTATATCTCTGGTGTGGTGGGTTGGTCGGAATGTATTTCTCTGGTGATGTGGGTTGGTAGGTATTTCTTTCTCTGGTGTTGTGGGTTGGTATGTATTTCTCTGGTGTTGTGGGTTGGTAGGTATTTCTTTCTCTGGTGTTGTGGATTGGTAGGTATATCTTACTCTGGTGTTGTGGGTTGGTAGGTATATCTTTCTCTGGTGTTGTGGATTGGTATGTATTTCTCTGGTGTTGTGGGTTGGTATGTATTTCTCTTTTGTTGTGGGTTGATATGTATTTATCTGGTGTTGTGGGTTGGTAGGTATATCTTTCTCTGGTGTTGTGGGTTGGTATGTATTTCTCTGGTGTTGTGCGTTGGTATGTATTTCTCTGGTGTTGTGGGTTGGTATGTATTTCTCTGGTGTTGTGGGTTGGTATGTATTTCTCTGGTGTTGTGGGTTGGTATGTATTTCTCTGGTGTGGTGGGTTGGTAGGTATATCTTTATCTGGTGTTGTGGGTTGGTATGTATTTCTCTGGTGTTGTGGTTTGGTATGTATTTCTCTGGTGTGGTGGGTTGGTAGGTATATCTTTATCTGGTGTTGTGTGTTGGTATGTATTTCTCTGGTGTTGTGGGTTGGTATGTATTTCTCTGGTGTGGTGGGTTGGTGGGTATATCTTTCTCTGGTGTGGTGGGTTGGTGGTTATATCTTTCTCTGGTGTTGTGGGTTGGTATGTATTTCTCTGGTGTTGTGGGTTGGTGGGTATATCTTTCTGTGGTGTTGTGGGTTGGTATGTATTTCTCTGGTGTGGTGGGTAGGTATGTATTTCTCTGGTGTTGTGGGTTGGTAGGTATATCTTTCTCTGGTGTTGTGGGTTGGTATGTATTTCTCTGGTGTTGTGGGTTGGTATGTATTTCTCTGGTGTGGTGGGTTGGTAGGTACATCTTTCTCTGGTGTTGTGGGTTGGTATATATTTCTCTGGTGTTGTGGGTTGGTAGGTATATCTTTCTCGGGTGTGGTGGGTTGGTAGGTATATCTTTCTCTGGTGTTGTGGGTTGGTAGGTATATCTTTCTCTGGTGTGGTGGGTTGGTTGGTATGTCTTTCTCTGGTGTGGTGGGTTGGTAGGTATATCTTTCTCTGGTGTGGTGTGTTGGTAGGTATATCTTTCTCTGGTGTGGTGGGTTGGTGGGTATATCTTTCTCTGGTGTGGTGGGTTGGTGGTTATATCTTTCTCTGGTGTTGTGGGTTGGTATGTATTTCTCTGGTGTTGTGGGTTGGTGGGTATATCTTTCTGTGGTGTTGTGGGTTGGTAGGTATATCTTTCTCTGGTGTGGTGGGTTGGTAGGTATATCTTTCTCTGGTGTGGTGGGTTGGTAGGTATATCTTTCTCTGGTGTGGTGGGTTGGTAGGTATATCTTTCTCTGGTGTGGTGGGTTGGTTGGTATATCTTTCTCTGTTGTGGTGGGTTGGTAGGTATATCTTTCTCTGGTGTGGTGGGTTGGTAGGTATATCTTTCTCTGGTGTGGTGGGTTGGTGGGTATATCTTTCTCTGGTGTGGTGGGTTGGTGGGTATATCTTTCTCTGGTGTTGTGGGTTGGTATGTATTTCTCTGGTGTTGTGGGTTGGTGGGTATATCTTTCTCTGGTGTTGTGGGTTGGTGGGTATATCTTTCTCTGGTGTGGTGGGTTGGTGGGTATATCTTTCTCTGGTGTGGTGGGTTGGTGGGTATATCTTTCTCTGGTGTGGTGGGTTGGTGGGTATATCTTTCTCTGGTGTGGTGGGTTGGTGGGTATATCTTTCTCTGGTGTTGTGGGTTGGTATGTATTTCTCTGGTGTTGTGGGTTGGTGGGTATATCTTTCTCTTATGTTGTGGGTTGGTGGGTATATTTTTCTCTGGTGTGGTGGGTTGGTGGGTATATCTTTCTCTGGTGTGGTGGGTTGGTGGGTATATCTTTCTCTGGTGTGGTGGGTTGGTGGGTATATCTTTCTCTGGTGTGGTGGGTTGGTGGGTATATCTTTCTCTGGTGTGGTGGGTTGGCAGGTATTTCTCTGGTGTGGTGGGTTGGTAAGTATTTCTCTGGTGTTGTGGGTTGGTAAGTATTTCTCTTTTGTGGTGGGTTGGTAGGTATTTCTCTGGTGTTGTGGGTTGGTAAGTATATCTGTGGGGACTCTTCTGAGGTGTGAACAAGCACAGGTGCAGGTCAGCAGGCAGGTGCGAACAACCGGCAAACAAACACACACTGCCTCCTAAAGCGATTGCTGCATGTATAACTGTAGCCTGGTCCTAGATTTGTTTGTGCTATCACATCAACTCTTTGCCATGCAAAACATAGCACTTTTATGACAAGAAGTGACAAGAAGTGTGAAGGAGTGGAGTGGAGGCACAAGCAGACTGGTACCCAGATAATATACCTGCCCTCTGGAGTGATTCAATGGTTGAGAATATGTCTAATGCCTGGGACAAAGGGAGGATAAATAGTTAGGATAAAAGTGAGCAAAAAAAGTACATACAGTTGTTTCTATTTTGTATGCATCTTAAGTCGTCATGGTAACAGCCATGACTCGTGAAAAGCCAACAAGTGTTTGATCCTCAGATGCCAGTGTTGCTCTTGCTGTTGTTGCCCACCCTGGCATAGACTATAGGAAAAGAGACACATATACCCTGCCACCTGGCATACTGGCATAGAACCAGCCACATACACACCACCACACACACGGGTACACGCACATGCACACACACCCTAGGGGGAGCTCTATTTCACTGCTGCTGGCTCTGCAGGGGCTGTCGGCCGAGTTGGTGTTTTGACATTAGTTTGGAGGGTGGCTGTGTGTGTGTGTGTGTGTGTGTGTGTGTGTGTGTGTGTGTGTGTGTGTGTGTGTGTGTGTGTGTGTGTGTGTGTGTGTGTGTGTGTGTGTGTGTGTGTGCGTGGAGAACGAGGAGCGTACAGGGCTGTGGGTACTAGCTAGTAGGATGTCTATAATTACATATTGATTTCTGTGGTGCGGCTGATCAGCCAGCCAGGGGAAAGTGTGCATAAATCACTCTATGGTATTCTATGATATACCCCAACGCCTACTTATTCTGTTTAATACCCTTTATGGAGATCCTGATTCATGTCCACCCCTCTTGTCGGAGTGACGTGGAAGTGTGTGTGCGTGTGTGTGTGTGGGGGGTGAGGGGAAGGGGCGTGTGTGTGTGTGTGTGTGTGTGTGTGTGTGTGTGTGTGTGTGTGCAGAGCGCCGGTCGTCCAAGTTGGTTTATGCGTGTGCTAGGGAGTGTGACCCGGGTTAAATCCTGATTATAATGCCCCACCAGCAACATGAAGGACTCTCACAGAATCAAGGTCCGCGTTTTAGTCGTTTTAGTCAGTGATCCTTATCCTATTTCTTTTTTACTTTTGCTTGTGGAAACTTTCCTCAGGAAAATAAAATAGAATAACTAGAGGTTGCCGAGTTACTAGAGTGGCATCATTTTATGGAACAAAATTCTAACGTGTTTGATAAGTATAATAATCTCAACAAACATACCTATTGGTTTAGAATTAGACAGCCACCAGATTAAGGAAACAGCCACCTGAATAAGGAAACAAAGGCACCAGAATAAGGAAACAAAGGCACCAGAATAAGGAAACAAAGGCACCAGAATAAGGAAACAGCCATCTGATTAAGGAAACAAAGGCACCAGAATAAGGAAACAGCCATCTGATTAAGGAAACAAAGGCACCAGAATAAGGAAACAGCCATCTGATTAAGGAAACAAAGGCACCAGAATAATGAAACAGCCATCTGATTAAGGAAACAGCCACGTGAATAAGGAAACAACCACCAGATTAAGGAAACAGCCACCAGAATAAGGAAACAGCCACCAGAATAAGGAAACAGCCACCAGATTAAGGAAACAAAGCCACCAGAATAAGGAAGTAAAGCCACCAGAATAAGGACACAGCCACCAGATTAAGGAAACAAAGCCACCAGAATAACGAAATAAAGCCACCAGAATAAGGAAGTAAAGCCACCAGAATAAGGAAACAAAGCCAGAATAAGACATGAAACAAAGACCAGAAACAGAGAGAAAGTGAAATGGGCCAGGGAAAGCTGTTATCGTTCTCTTAGCCCCTTCGGGGGTTTTCTGGTGATTTCAAATTGACAATTTCAATTCAGTCCACTACCTCTGAACTCTGGGGCCACAGGGCCTGCCTGTAGCTACAATGGGGAACAGTGCTGTAAGTAAATGAGAGAAGGAGAGAGAGAGAGAGAGAGAGAGAGAGAGAGAGAGAGAGAGAGATTAGTGTGCCACATAGATTGCGCTACTCTGCACTGTAAGAAGTAAGGAGTGTGAAGAAAAATAGCGCAAAGTGTAGTTAGTGTGTGTTGTAAATATCTTCAGTCCCTTTTATCATGGAATCCTCAACTCGTTCATTCCTTCTCAGATATTTTCTCTCTCACACTCTGTCCGTTCCCATCTTCCATCTATCCACCCCATGATGGACAGCAGGCCTGCCTCAATCTGATCCATTTGTTCACCAACCATCTCCAGTGGGAGACACTGTATGAGTGCGTGCCTCCAATCGGGCTACTGCCACTTAATTCTAAGTCCATAGAGATGATGGACAGTACACAGAGAGGATATTACAGTATTGATCTGAACAAGCTGGGGGGATCCTCTACCTGTCGCTCAAACCCTGTTGCTAGTCATTCTTCTCTGAGGGGGGAGGGGGGTTGTGGCGTTGGGTGTGTGTGTGTGTGTGTGTTTGCCTGTGCCTGTATGTGTGTGAATTTGATCAAGCTGGAGATAGTATGAGAGGTGTTGTTAACTTGATTTATAGTTCTATTATAGTTGCTGTGGCAACCCACTTTCAGTACCCACAGCCTCCTACGTTAAGCTGTTGAGATCCCTCTCACTCACTCACTCACTCACTCACTCACTCACTCACTCACTCACTCACTCACTCAGAGACACACACACAGCACAAAACACACACACAGCGCGACACACACACCCACACCCACACACACACACAGCGCAACAAAACAATCTGTACAGCTGGAGTACGAGAGAGAGTGAGAGAGAGTCCCTTTTCAAAGGGTCTTTGCTTAACCCACTTAATTTGAGACGTTCACATGCCAGGTTGAGCTATAATGAACAAAATATAAATGCAACATGTAAAGTGTTGGTCCCTGTTTCATGAGCTGAAATCAATGATCCCAGAAATGTTTAATTCGCACACAAAAAGCTTATTTCTCTCCAATTTTGTGCAGCAATTTGTTTACATCCCTGTTAGTGAGTATTTCTCCTTTGCCAAGATAATCCATCCACCTGACAGATGTGGCATGTTAAGGAGCTGATTAAACAACATGATCATTACATAGGTGCATCTTGTGCTGGGGACAATAAAAGGCCACTCTGAAATGTGCAGTTTTGTCACACAACACAATTCCACAGATGTCTCAAGTTTTGAGGGAGTGTGCAATTGGCATGCTGACTGCAGGAATGTCCACCAGAGCTTTTTCCAGATAATTTCATGTTAATTTCTCTACCATAAGCCTCCAATGTCATTTTAGAGAATTTGGCAGTACGTGTAACCACGCCTGCCCAGAACCTCCATATCCGTCTTCTGAGACAGGCCACCCAGACAGCTGATGAAACTAAGGATTATTTATGTCTGTAATAAAGTCCTTTAGTGGGGAAAAACTCCTTTTGAATGGCTGGACCAGACTCCCCAGTGGATGGGCCTGGCTCCCAATTGGTTGGCTTATGCCCTCCTAGGCCCACCCGTGTCTGCTCCCCTGCCCAGCCATGTGAAATCCATAGGTTAAGGCCTAAGTTATTTATTTCAATTGAATGATTTCCTTATATGAACTGAGTACCCTCGTTGAAATTGTTGCATGTTGCGTTTCTGTTTTTGTTCAGTATAAAACCAATATAAACACTACTACAGTTCCACCAGATAACGGAAGCATACAGTACCAGTCAAAGGTTTGGACACACCTACTCATTCAAGGGTTTTTCTTTATTTGTACTATTTTCTACATTGTAGAATAATAGTGAAGACATCAAAACCATGAAATAACATATATGGAATCATGTAGTTACCCAAAAAAGTGTTAAACAAATCAAAATATAGTTTACATTTGAGATTCTTCAAAGTAGCCACCCTTTGCCTTGATGACAGCTTGGCACACTCTCTCAACCAGCTTCATGAGGTAGTCACCTGGAATGTATTTCAATTAACAGGTGTGCCTTGTAAAAATATGATTTGTGGAATGCATTTGAGCCAATCAGTTGTGTTGTGACAAAGTAGGGGTGGTATACGGAAGATGGCCCTCTTTGGTAAAAGACCAAGTCCATATTATGCAAGAACAGCTCAAATAAGCAAAGAGAAATGACAGTCCATCATTACTTTAAGACATGAAGGTCAGTCAATGTGGAACATTTCAAGAACTTTCTATGTTTCTTCAAGTGCAGTTGCAAAAACCATCAAGCGATTTGATGAAACTGGCTCTCATGAGGACCACCATAGGAAAGGAAGACCAAGAGTTAACTCTGCTGCAGAGGATAAGTTCATTGGAGTTATCATTCTCAGAAATAGCAGCCCAAATAAATGCTTCACAGAGTTCAAGCAACAGACACATCTCAACACCAACTATTCAGAGGAGACTGCGTGAATCAGGTCTTCATGGTCGAATTGCTGCAAAGAAACCACTACTAAAGGACACCAATAAGAAGAGACTTGCTTGGGCCAAAAAACATGAGCAATGGACATTAGACCGGTGGAAATCTGTCCTTTGGTCTGATGAGTCCAAATTTGAGATTTTTGGTTCCAACTGCTGTGTCTTTGTGAGACGCAGAGTAGGTGAACGGATGATCTCCGCATCTGTGGTTCCCACCGTGAAGCATGGAGGAGCAGGTGTGATGGTGTGGGGTGACACTGTCAGTGATCGTTTTAGAATTGAAGGTACAGTTAACCAGCATGGCTACAAAATCATTGCTACAAAATCATGGCTACAAAATCATACAAAAAAAATGATAGTCCCACTAAGCGCAAACCAGATGGGATGGCGTATTGCTGCAGGCAATACGCCATCCCATCTGGTTTGCGCTTAGTGGGACTATCATTTTTTTTCAAAAGGACAATGACCCAACACACCTCCAGGATGTGTAAGGGCTATTTGACCAAGAAGGAGAGTGATGGAGTGCTGCATCAGATGACCTGGCCTCCACAAACACCCGACCTCAAGCCAACTGAGATGGTTTGGGATGAGTTGGACCAAAGAGTGAAGGAAAAGTAGCTGACAAGTGCTCAGCATATTTGGGAACTCCTTCAAGACTGTTGGAAAAGCATTCCAGGTGAAGCTGGTTGAGAGAATGCACACCAAAGCTGTCATCAAGGCAAAGGGTGGCTACTTTGAAGAATCTCATATATTTTGATATGTTTAACACTTTTTTTGGTTACTACATGATTCCATATGTGTTATTTCATAGTTTTGATGTCTTCACAATTATTCTACAATGTAGAAAATAGTAAAAATAAAGAAAAACCTTTGAATGAGTATTTGTGTCCAAACTTTTGAGTGGTAGTGTACTAGCAATCGATCTTCTTTATTTGTCATCTTGAATTAATTGAACCGTCAATACATTGTTAAGCCTATCCACAATCCTGACACGAAATGGCTGCCGGTAGATTGGTAATATAAAATCAGTCAAAGCTGAGAATTTCCAATCCACCATCGCTGTCATGGTACGTGATGAGTATGATGTTGTTCAGCTTGATTCATCCTTCATAGTCTCTCATACTTTCTCCCCCTCAGCAAGCAAGTCTCACAATTGATTGCAATTGTGCACCAGGCACCGTACTGACGACCGAATAAAGTCAAGGTAAAGTCTCAACCATCTCTCTCCCTCTCTATCAACCTCTCTCTCTCCCTCTCTATCAACCTCTCTCTCTCTCTCTCTCTCTCTCTCTCTCTCTCTCTCTCTATCAACCTCTCTCTCTCTCCCTCTCTATCAACCTCTCTCTCTCTCCCTCTCTATCAACCTCTCTCTCTCCCTCTCTATCAACCTCTCTCTCCCTCTCTATCAACCTCTCTCTCTCCCTCTCTATCAACCTCTCTCTCTCCCTCTCTATCAACCTCTCTATCAACCTCTCTCCCTCTCTATCAACCTCTCTCTCTCTCCCTCTCTATCAACCTCTCTCTCTCTCCCTCTCTATCAACCCTCTCTCCCTCTCTATCAACCTCTCTCCCTCTCTATCAACCTCTCTCTCCCTCTCTATCAACCTCTCTCCCTCTCTATCAACCTCTCTCTCTCCCTCTCTATCAACCTCTCTCTCCCTCTCTATCAACTCTCTCTCCCTCTCTATCAACCTCTCTCTCCCTCTCTATCAACCTCTCTCTCTCCCTCTCTATCAACCTCTCTCTCTCCCTCTCTATCAACCTCTCTCTCTCCCTCTATCACCCTCTCTCTCTCCCTCTCTAACCTCTCTCTCTCCCTCTCTATCAACCTCTCTCTACATCTCTCTATCAACCTCTCTCTCTCCCTCTCTATCAACCTCTCTCTCCCTCTCTATCAACCTCTCTCTCTCCCTCTCTATCAACCTCTCTATCTCTCCCTCTCTATCACCCTCTCTCTCTCCCTCTCTATCAACCTCTCTCTCTCCCTCTCTATCAACCTCTCTCTCTCCCTCTCTATCAACCTCTCTCTCCCTCTCTATCAACCTCTCTCTCCCTCTCTATCAACCTCTCTCTCTCCCTCTCTATCAACCTCTCTCTCTCCCTCTCTATCAACCTCTCTCTCTCCCTCTCTATCAACCTCTCTCTCCCTCTCTATCAACCTCTCTCTCTCCCTCTCTATCAACCTCTCTCTCTCCCTCTCTATCAACCCTCTCTCTCCCTCTCTATCAACTCTCTCTCTCCCTCTCTATCAACCTCTCTCTCTCCCTCTCTATCAACCTCTCTCTCTCCCTCTCTATCAACCTCTCTCTACATCTCTCTATCAACCTCTCTCTCCCTCTCTATCAACCTCTCTCTCTCCCTCTCTATCAACTCTCTCTCTCCCTCTCTATCAACCTCTCTCTCCCTCTCTATCAACTCTCTCTCCCTCTCTATCAACCTCTCTCTCCCTCTCTATCAACCTCTCTCTCTCCCTCTCTATCAACCTCTCTCTCAACCTCTCTATCTCTCTCCTCTCTATCAACCTCTCTCTCTCCCTCTCTATCAACTCTCTCTCCCTCTCTATCAACCTCTCTCTCTCCCTCTCTATCAACCTCTCTCTCTCCCTCTCTATCAACCCTCTCTCTCCCTCTCTATCAACCTCTCTCTCCCTCTCTATCAACTCTCTCTCTCCCTCTCTATCAACCTCTCTCTCCCTCTCTCAACCTCTCTCTATCAACTCTCTCTCTCCCTCTCTATCAACCTCTCCCTCTCTATCTCTCCTCTCTCTATCAACCTCTCTCCCTCTCTCTCTCCCTCTCTATCAACTCTCTCTATCTCTCTCTCTCTATCAACCTCTCTCTCCCTCTCTATCAACCTCTCTCTCCCTCTCTATCAACCTCTCTCCCTCTCTATCAACCTCTCTCCCTCTCTATCAACCTCTCTCTCTCCTCTCTATCAACTCTCTCTCCCTCTCTATCAACCTCTCTCTCTCCCTCTCTATCAACCTCTCTCTCTCCTCTCTATCAACCTCTCTCTCTCCCTCTCTATCAACCTCTCTCTCTCCCTCTCTATCAACCTCTCTCTCTCCCTCTCTATCAACCTCTCTCTCTCCCTCTCTATCAACCCTCTCTCTCTCCCTCTCTATCAATCTCTATCTCTCTCTCCCTCTCTATCAACCTCTCTCTCCTCTCTATCAACCTCTCTCTCTCCCTCTCTATCAACCTCTCTCTCCCTCTCTATCAACCCTCTCTCTCCCTCTCTATCAACCCTCTCTCTCCCTCTCTATCAACTCTCTCTCCCTCTCTATCAACCCTCTCTCTCCCTCTCTATCAACCTCTCTCTCTCCCTCTCTATCAACCTCTCTCTCCCTCTCTATCAACCTCTCTCTCCTCTCTATCAACCTCTCTCCCTCTCTATCAACTCTCTCTCTCCCTCTCTATCACCTCTCTCCCTCTCTCCTCTCTATCAACCTCTCTCCCTCTCTATCAACTCTCTCTCTCCCTCTCTATCAACTCTCTCTCTCTATCTCCCTCTCTATCAACCTCTCTCTCTCCCTCTCTATCAACCTCTCTCTCCCTCTCTATCAACCTCTCTCTCCCTCTCTATCAACCTCTCTCTCTCCCTCTCTATCAACCTCTCTCTCCCTCTCTATCAACCTCTCTCTCTCTCTATCAACCTCTCCCTCTCTATCAAACCTCTCTATCAACCTCTCTCTCTCCCTCTCTATCAACCTCTCTCTCTCCCTCTCTATCAACCTCTCTCCCTCTCTATCAACCTCTCTCTCTCCCTCTCTATCAACCTCTCTCTCCCTCTCTATCAACCTCTCTCTCTCCCTCTCTATCAACTCTCTCTCCCTCTCTATCAACCTCTCTCTCCCTCTCTATCAACCTCTCTCTCTCCTCTCTATCAACTCTCTCTCTCCCTCTCTATCAACCTCTCTCTCTCCCTCTCTATCAACCTCTCTCCCTCTCTCCTCTCCCTCTATCAACCTCCCTCTCTATCAACCTCTCTATCAACCTCTCTATCAACCTCTCCCTCTCTATCAACCTCTCTCTCTCCCTCTCTATCAACCTCTCTCCCTCTCTATCAACCTCTCTCTCTCCCTCTCTATCAACTCTATCAACCTCTCTCTCCCTCTCTATCAACATCTCTCTCTCTCCTCTCTATCAACCTCTCTCTCCCTCTCTATCAACCCTCTCTCTCCCTCTCTATCAACCTCTCTCTCTCCCTCTCTATCAACCCTCTCCCTCTCTATCAACCCTCTCTCTCCCTCTCTATCAACCTCTCACTCTCCCTCTCTATCAACCTCTCTCTCCCTCTCTATCAACTCTCTCTCTCCCTCTCTATCAACCTCTCTCTCTCCCTCTCTATCAACCCTCTCTCCCTCTCTATCAACCTCTCTCTCCCTCTCTATCAACCTCTCTCTCCCTCTCTATCAACCTCTCTCTCTCCCTCTCTATCAACCTCTCTCCCTCTCTATCAACCTCTCTCTCTCTCTCTATCAACCTCTCTCTCCCTCTCTATCAACCTCTCTCTCCCTCTCTATCAACCTCTCTCTCCTCTCTATCAACCTCTCTCTCCCTCTCTATCAACCTCTCTCTCTCCTCTCTATCTATCAACTCTCTATCAACCTCTCTCTCTCCCTCTCTATCAACCTCTCTCTCCCTCTCTATCAACCTCTCTCCCTCTCTATCACCTCTCTCTCTCCCTCTCTATCAACCTCTCTCTCCTCTCTATCAACCTCTCTCTCCCTCTCTATCAACCTCTCTCTCTCCCTCTCTATCAACCTCTCTCTCCTCTCTATCAACCTCTCTCTCTCCTCTCTATCAACCTCTCTCTCTCCCTCTCTATCAACCTCTCTCTCTCCTCTCTATCAACCTCTCTCTCTCTATCAACCTCTCTATCAACCTCTCTCTCTCCCTCTCTATCAACCTCTCTCTCTCCCTCTCTATCAACCTCTCTCTCTCCCTCTCTATCAACCCTCTCTCTCCCTCTCTATCAACCTCCTCTCTCACTCTCTATCAACCTCTCTCTCCCTCTCTATCAACCTCTCTCTCCCTCTCTATCAACCTCTCTCTCCCTCTCTATCAACCTCTCCCTCTCTCAACCTCTCTCTATCAACCTCTCTCTCTCCCTCTCTATCAACCTCTCTCTCTCCCTCTCTATCAACCTCTCTCTCTCTCTCTATCAACCTCTCTCTCTCCCTCTCTATCAACCTCTCTCTCTCCCTCTCTATCAACCTCTCTCCTCTCTATCAACCTCTCTATCTCTCTATCAACTCTCTCTCTCCCTCTCTATCAACCTCTCTCTCTCCCTCTCTATCAACCTCTCACTCTCTCTCTATCAACCTCTCTATCAACCTCTCTATCTCTCTCCCTCTCTATCAACCTCTCTCTCTCCCTCTCTATCAACCCCTCTCTCTCTCTCTATCTCTATCAACCTCTCTCTCTATCTCTCTCCCTCTCTATCAACCTCTCATCAACCTCTCTCTATCAACCTCTCTCTCCTCTCTATCAACCTCTCTCCCTCTCTATCAACCTCTCTCCTCTCTATCAACTCTCTCTCTCTCTATCAACCTCTCTCTATCACCCTCTCTCTATCAACCTCTCTCTCTCACTCTCTCTCTCTCTCCCTCTCTATCAACCTCTCTCTCTCCCTCCCTCTCTATCAACCTCTCACTCTCTCTCTCTATCACCCTCTCTCTACATCTCTCTATCACCCTCTCTCTATCAACCTCTCTCTCTCACTCTCTCGATCACCCCCTCTCTACATCTCTCTATCACCCTCTCTCTCTCCCTCTCTCTATCACCCTCTCTCTATCAACCTCTCACTCTCTCTATCACCCTCTCTCTACATCTCTCTACCACCCTCTCTCTATCAACCTCTCACTCTCTCTCTCTCTATCACCCTCTCTCTACATCTCTCTATCACCCTCTCTCTATCAACCCCTCTCTCTCTCTCTCTCTCTCTATCACCCTCTCTCTACATCTCTCTATCACCCTCTCTATATCAACCTCTCTCTCTCTCTCTATCACCCTCTCTCTATCACCCTCTCTCTATCAACCTCTCTCTCTCTCTCTATCTACATCTCTCTCTCTCTCTCTCTCTCTCTCTCTCTCTCTCTCTCTCTCGCTCTATCACCCTCTCTCCATCTCTCTCCCTCTCTCTCTCTCTCTATCAACCTCTCTCTCTATCACCCTCTCTCTACATCTCTCTATCACCCTCTCTCTCCATCTCTCTCTCTCTCTCTATATCACCCTCTCTCTCGGTCTCTCTCTGTCTCTCTCTGTCTCTCTCTCTGTCAGCCTCACGCTCTCCCCCCTCTCAGGTCTCTCTCGGTTAGCACTCAGCGACAACAAGCTTCCAAAACATCTACTCCCAATGACAACCTCTCTCTCTCCCTCTCTATCAACCTCTCTCTCTCCCTCTCTATCAACCTCTCTCTCTCCCTCCCTCTCTATCACCCTCTCTCTCTCCCTCTCTATCAACCTCTCTCTCTCCCTCTCTATCAACCTCTCACTCTCTCTCTCTATCAACCCTCTCTCTCTCCCTCTCTATCAACCTCTCTCTCTCCCTCTCTATCAACCTCTCTCTCTCTCCCTCTCTATCAACCTCTCTCTCTCCCTCTCTATCAACCTCTCTCTCTCCCTCTCTATCAACCTCTCTCTCCCTCTCTATCAACCTCTCTCTCTCCCTCTCTATCAACCTCTCTCTCTCTCTCTCTATCAACCTCTCTCTCTCCCTCTCTATCAACTCTCTCTCCCTCTCTATCAACCTCTCACTCTCTCTCTCTATCAACCTCTCTCTCCCTCTCTATCAACCTCTCTCTCTCCCTCTCTATCAACCTCTCTCTCTCTCTCTCTATCAACCTCTCTCTCTCCCTCTCTATCAACCTCTCTCTCTCCCTCTCTATCAACCTCTCACTCTCTCTCTCTATCAACCTCTCTCTCTCTCCCTCTCTATCAACCTCTCTCTCTCCCTCTCTATCAACCTCTCTCTCTCCCTCTCTATCAACCTCTCACTCTCTCTCTATCAACCTCTCTCTCTCCCTCTCTATCAACCTCTCACTCTCTCTCTCTCTATCAACCTCTCTCTCTCCCTCTCTATCAACCTCTCTCTCTCCCTCCCTCTCTATCAACCTCCCACTCTCTCTCTCTCTCTATCACCCTCTCTCTACATCTCTCTATCACCCTCTCTCTCCATCTCTCTCTCTCTCTCTATATCACCCTCTCTCTCTGTCTCTCTCTGTCTCTCTCTGTCTCTCTCTCTGTCAGCCTCACGCTCTCCCCCCTCTCAGGTCTCTCTCGGTTAGCACTCAGCGACAACAAGCTTCCAAAACATCTACTCCCAATGACAAATAGAGAGTCCCAAACCTGTAATCTGAGTAAAGAGGGAGCTAAAAAGGGAACTTTTAGATGACAAAACATTGGAGGATAGACAGAAGTGGAGAGTTACACTATGTGAGTGATCTACATACAGAGAAGGATGTGTCTCAAATGGCACCCTATTCCCTATGCCGGTACACTATTTTCCTGCTGTAGCAAACTGACTCAAATGAAGATCCTAAACGTATAGCTGTCTGCCAACGTGACCAGAGAGAGTGGTTTACATGAGGTCTCATGCCTCATGTGGCCATTAAGAAGGCTTGATCCATTTCATACTAGTATTGGAGGTCTCTTCCTTCCTTACCCTAGATGCTCTCTGTCCCATCCATTCATCCATTCTCAGAAAAACATTTTCCATCTACGATTGAATACAGGCCTACTTTTAGGTTCAGAGTAGAATATGCAAGATGCAATTTTCCAAGAACTAGAATCAATAGTGGTCTAGTTCGAGGGTTCTTTAGATGGTGGATCGATGTCTCTCTTATGTAGACAAACACTGGATGGAGACGGGTTACTATTTTGCAGATTTAATAATAAACCTTCACAGCCATACATCAACTCAAGTACTGTATCACTCTCCATCTCCCTCCATCTATGCACAATGTCTTATATTGCGGATAAATATTCTTGACTTGGTACATTTAATCAGGCTCAGGGACACCTTATATCTTCATAGAACAATGTAGGGGTCTCATGTGGCTCAGTTGGTAGCGCATGGAACTTGCAACGGCAGGTGTCTACTAAATGTTGTATGAAACTGTGTCATCCACTATTTTGACTTAAAATGGCTGCTGGTATTTTCACATAAATTCAGTCAAAGCTGAAAAAATCCAATCCACCATCGCTGTCATGGTACTTGATGAGTCTGATGTTGTTTAGCTTGATTCATCCTTCATAGTTTCTCATACTTTCTCCCCAAGCCTTAGAACCAGGCACCGTCCCGACGACTGTTCAAAGTCATGGTAAAGTTTCAGTCATGTTCTCTACAATCTCTCACTCTCACTGTCACCCTCTCTCTCAGGTCTCTCTTGGTTAGCAATCAATGACAACAAACTACCAAAACATCTACTCCCAATGACAAATGGAGAGTCCCGAACCTGTAATCTGAGAAGAGGAAAGAGGTAGCTAAGAGGGACATTTTAGATATAGGGATGGAGGGGTGGATGAATGGAGGGGTGGATAGATGGAGGAATGAATGGAGGGGTGGATACATAAAGGGATGGATGGAGGGGTGGATAGATAGAGGGATGAATGGAGGGGTGGATACATAAAGGGATGGATGGAGGGGTGGAAAGATAGAGGGGTGAATGGAGGGGTGGATAGATAGAGGGATGAATGGAGGGGTGGATAGATAGAGGGATGAATGGAAGGGTGGATAGATAAAGGGATGGATACATAAAGGGATGGATGGAGGGGTGGATAGATAGAGGGATGAATGGAGGGATGGATACATGAAGGGATGGATACATAAAGGGATGGATGGAGGGGTGGATAGATAGAGGGATGAATGGAGGGGTGGATACATAAAGGGATGGATACATAAAGGGATGGATGGAGGGGTGGATAGATAGAGGGATGAATGGAGGGGTGGATACATAAAGGGATGGATACATAAAGGGATGGATGGAGGGGTGGAAAGATAGAAGGGTGAATGGAGGGGTGGATACATAAAGGGATGGATGGAGGGGTGGATAGATAGAGGGATGAATGGAGGGGTGGATACATAAAGGGATGGATACATAAAGGGATGGATGGAGGGGTGGATAGATAGAGGGATGAATGGAGGGGTGGATACATAAAGGGATGGATACATAAAGGGATGGATGTAGGGGTGGATAGATAGAGGGGTGGATAGAGAGAGTGATGAATGGAGGGGTGGATAGATAGAGGGATGAATGGAGGGGTGGATAGATAGAGGGATGGATGAGGGGTGGATAGATAGAGGGATGGATGGATGGAGGGGTGGATAGATAGAGGGATGGAGGGGTAGACAGATTGTGTGACTTCATCTCCACCTCTATGTGAGTGATCTTCAGACAGAGAATAATGCATACCAAATGGCACTCTATTCTCTATGCAGTGCATTACTTTTGACCAGGGCCCATAGAGCTCTGGTCCAAAGAAGTGCACTATGCAGGGGATAAGGTGCCATTTGGGAGACAGCCACAAAAAATGTATCAACCCCTAAAAAAATGCTGATTAATTATAATCCAAATAATAATTCAAATGTACTGTTGCTGCAGGATTATTTTCCTGCTGAAGCAAACTGGCTCAAATGAAGATAAGAGACATTAGAGCAACTTCATACGACACTCTTAAGAAAAAAGGGTTCCAAAAGGGTTTGTAGGCTGTCCCCATAGGAGAACCCTTTTTGGTTCCAGGTAGAATCCTCTGTGTAAAGGGTTCTACATCAAACTCAAATAGGGTTCTATCTGGAACCAAAAAGGGTTCTTCAAAGAGTTCTCCTATGGGGTCAGCCGAAGAACCCTTTTAGGTTCTAGAAAGCCCCTTTTTTTCTTGGAGTGTAATAATGGGGCGGCAAGGTAGCCTAGTGGTTAGAGCGTTGGTTGCAAGTTCAAATCCCCGAGCTGACAAGGTTTTAACCCACTGTTTCTAGGCCGTCACTGAAAATAGGAATGTGTTCTTACTGACTTGCCTAGTTAAATAAAGGTTAAAAAATGGAAGTATCTTCCTTACCCTGAATGCTCCCTGTACCATCCATTCTCAGAATAACACATTTCCCCCTATGATCAAATAAAGAGCTACTTTTAGGTTTAGAGTAGAAGATACAAGAGGCAATTTCCAAGAGCTGGAGTCAATACTGGTGTAGTTTGAAGGTTCTTTAGATGTTGGATGGATTACTCTCTCTGTAGACAAACACTGCATGGAGACCGATCACTTAATAATTTAATAATGAACTAACTTAACACCTTCGCAGCCATATGCAGCATTTACGTGCTTGTCGGAACTAGGGAATTCAGAAATTTCCGATTTGCTAAGTGGTTGTAGTTATACAAATGTCGTGTTCAACCAGTTAGCAAGTTGGACATTTCAGAGTTCCCTAGTTCCGACTAGCACGTGAATGCGGCAATACATCAACTCAAGTTCTTCTTGTTCTCTTCCGACAATTAACTAACATCTGCCCAAATCAGAACAGAGAAAAGTAGTTGCTCTTTAGATAATCAATTGCCATTACAATTACAAACAAGTGATTCATCACATTTTAGAACTACACAATGTTGACATCTCTCATAAAATGATAAAATGATTCTACGCTAGTGTTACAAATTGATATGTAACAAATTGCATGATCATCTGAAATGTTGAATGTCATAAAAAATGACATTTAATGACGTCATATTCTGGTCGTAAACAGACGTCATAACCAGATGACATATAACCAAAATACAACCAGATAACAACGTTATTGGCACCAGTTTTGCCCCCTAATTTAGGAGTCCGTCCTAAGAGCCCAACATCTATATTATGGTAATGTGAAGAGGCCACTGTTCTCAGTATTATTCACTGACACAGGCCCCCTGGGCTCCACTGGCCTGCAATCCTACTTCTATCTGCTCTTCTACTGCAGCGTGATCCATCCATCCCTCCCTCCCTCCTTCCCTCTTTTTCTCTCTCAATAGCTATCTCAATGTCTCGCTGCCTCTCTCTCTCTCTCTCTCTCTCTCAACCCCCCTCCTCTCTCTCTCTCACCCCCCCCCTCTCTCTCTCTCTCTCTCACCCCCCCCCCCTCTCTCTCGATATCTTGCACCAGCCCTCTCTTCCTCTCTTTCACTCTCTCTTCATCTCTATCTCTGCCTCTCTCTCTCTGACTTTGACTGTGTACATTTAAATCAGGCACAAGGACACCATGTCCCGTCACTGAGTAGATGTGGATCATATCTTCATAAACAAACGCTGTATGAAACTGTAGCATATTATTATCTATAAGATATTCAAAGAAGTGAATAGAGAGAGAACAGCAATGGTTGATGACAGGCCTGAATTGCTTATTGATTTTCACCCCACAAAAGTTTCAAAAGGATCCAGCTATTTCTAGTCAGGTTAGCTGAGCGTGCTTTTCCCATTGTGATACTAGTACTTGTTATTTAACGTGTTTGTTGATTTCCTCATTCAGTTTCATAGGTGTGCCTCCAGCTCCTGAATAAAAGATTAGAGGAGGATGTGCTTCACATATGAATAGGACCCCTAAGTCAGCTCTGTAGCTGCAGGGTCGCCATTGGTTAAATCAGAGGGAGCTGCAACCCTTGCGTCAAAGACAAAAGGTGACATTTTGGTAGTCCAGAAGCATTGGGCAAAGCGCAAAAAATACCCTAAAACTCATTATGATCTCGCAGTGTGATTTCATGAGAAACTTTTCTTCAGCAATGTGTTTTTCTGGGTATATGTTCCCACTTCCGTGTGTGTGCATCTCTACGTGTGTCAGTTTGTGATTCAGTGTATGATTCATTGTGTGATTCAATGTGTGATTCAGTGTGTGATTCAGTGTGATTCAGTGTGCAGTATTGCTTCTCATACCCTGTTTTTACTACCAATGAAACACCACCCCAGGCCACGGGTTTATTTACATCTCCCCTTATTCCCTGAGCAATAAAGGCTGCTACTCAAGGCAACGGCCAAGGATATGTGTGTGTGTTTGTGTGTGTGTGTGTGTGAGAGAGAGAGAGAGAGACAGAGAAAGACAAAGGGAGAGAGAGAGGGAGAGAGAGAGAGAGCAAGAGAGAAACAGAGAGAGAGAGAGAGGGAGAGAGAGAAAGAGAGAGAGAGAGAGAGAGAGAGAGAGAGAGAGAGAGAGAGAGAGAGAGAAAGAGAGAAAGAGAGAAGAGAGACAGGAGAGAGAGAGAGAGAGAGGGAGTGAGAGAAAGAGAGAGAGAGAGAGAGAGAGAGAGAGAGAGAGAGAGAAAGAAAGAGAGAAAGAGAGACAGGGAGAGAGAGAGAGAGAGACAGGGAGAGAGAGACAGGGAGAGACAGTGAGAGACAGTGAGAGACAGAGAGGAGAGAGAGGAGAGAGAGAGAGAGAGAGAGAGAGAGAGAGAGAGAGAGAGAGAGAGAGAGAAAGAAAGAGAGAAAGAGAGACAGGGAGAGAGAAAGAGAGAGGGAGTGAGAGAAAGGGAGAGAGAGAGAAACAGGGAGAGAGAGAGAGAGAGAGAGCATGTATGTGTCTGTAAAGAAAAAACAAGTCAAGTCATTGCATATAATGCACTGTTGTTTGGTAGTATTATAGTACTTTGACTTATTTAGTCATCTAGGGTGGTCAGGAGAACTGTACATGGTGACATCATCGCCCTAAAACGAACAGCACAGTTAATACAGTTAGTGCAAACCCCTCTAAACACTCCATGTTATCATATGATCTCCCTCCAATCTTCAGGCCCCATTACTCCATCCACTTCTTAGCTGACCTCTGCTCCCAGTACAAGTACAATAGCTGTCTTGGAACGAGATATAGTGGAAATGATTTTCTCACCGACAGGATGCAATTAACTTCCAATACAACTTTCTCACGCAGCACGTGAAGAGATAGACATCTCCAAGGGGCCGGGTGTAAGAAAGAAAAGAAAGACAGAAGGAGAGAAGGAAGTAGGAGGCCCAGTCGTGTGTGTGTGTGTGTGTGTGTGTGTGTGTGTGTGTGTGTGTGTGTGTGTGTGTGTGTGTGTGTGTGTGTGTGTGTGTGTGTGTGTGTGTGTGTGTGTGTGTGTGTGTGTGTGTGTGTGTGTGTGTGTGTGTGTGTGTGAGTGCTTGTTGCGACCATACATGCGTGCATGCTGTGTATTGTGTGCGAATGGCTGTCCACGGTCCCTGTGGCTGATGGGTAATTATTTATGGCCGATTTATGCTAGCAATCATACGGAATGGTGACCATCTTCGACCTCCCGGTGGGCAGGAGAGCGGCAGAGATTTCGGTTGTTCGGTCGCCGGAGTTTGAGAAGGATGTGGAGGAGGGTGTATTACACACACACACCAGGCAAGCAGGGGATGTGAAGGGAAGGTTATGTGATTAATGGGAAGAGCACCCAGGGTCACCCGGCAGTGTTGGGGTCAAAGGTTGAATGAGTGCGGCATTGAGTCAGTCACCTGATGCATGGCCCCCTCTCCTGTTTTCCTGAGCAATGATGGTTTGATGAAGTCGTAACTCACTAACAGCATTACAGATGGAGGATAAAGCGATAGGGAGAGCAGGGAGAGAGAGAGAGAGAGAGAGAGAGAGAGAGAGAGAGATGAAGAGATAAAGACAGCGAATGAATGATCGGGAGGGAGAGAGTTCTGAGAGGAAGATAGATGGAGCAAGACAGCGAGAGAGAATGAGAGATTCGCCCCAGTCCTCCTCAAAGTGACGTTTCTATTAAACGGCTAACACAATATGTCTCAGAATATTATCGACTCCATATCCTAATTTGTTTTCTAATTAAGATCTAAGGATTTGAATGGCTTCAAATAAGCGTCTGCATGAGATTGCCCCAGCTAAGCCAGGAGAGAATTATATTATACCATCACAATCACATTTACACACAGCAAATGCTTTCACAGGAAGTAAGTCAACCAAGCAGGATTGTTGTGGAATTTTCCAAAACCCATCATCTCATCATTGAAAAGGATATTTGAAAATCAAGGATGGATACAGACAGTGATACAGACAGTGTATACATCAATGTCTTTTGAATTACAATTCAGCACTGGCAGGCTAGGTCTTTGAATAGCACAGAAATTACCGTGTTGATTACCCCCTTTTCATCTCTCTCTCTCTCTCTCTCTCTCTCTCTCTCTCTCTCTCTCTCTCTCACCATTAAAGTCAGACCTATTACATGACAGACCTTTGAAACAGTATGTGCTCATCTTTGAGAATACATTCCTCGTTGTGACTGATAGTCAGGCGGTGCCTTGTCGTCAACATGACTATTTTGTATTTCAGAGATATGGCAATATGGCGATAGGTAGTGTATCTGTATCTGTGTGTGTGTGTGTGTGTGTGTGTGTGGGTGCACGCATGTGTGTGTGTCTGTCTTCATGCGTATAAAAAAAAATGGTGGAATGTCATTCTTTATGGTGTCATTTGTATATACCACCTGTTGTCCTTGACAACGAGACAATAAAGGAACGATGAGGATCTCTGTGTTATGGTAATGTGCACATGGGCCTTTTATTGTACCAGTAAACAACCAATCTTTGAAACAAATGGCACCGGAAACAATGTGCTACCTATGTGTTGTCTTAAAGAGTAGACCTTTCCTTTTCATTAAAGACTACAGGTCTATACGCTGCACCATTATATGGGATTCAACATACTGCATTGTAGAATAGACCTTGTTCTTTCACTCCAAAGACTATCAGTCTATTTGTAGTTCTGTACATGAGAATAGGAAGCATCAAGGTATTTTCTCGTAGTCGTACTGCCTCAAAGATATATTCAATATTTTCTACTTAATCTGTTCAACATAATCTGTTGTCAAAGAGTAGACCGTTTCTTTCTATTTCAAAGATTAGGCCTGGGTCTATGCTACCGTACACCATTATGAGAATACCTATGGGCAACGGTAGACAAGGTTATTTCTCGTAGTCTGATTTACTCAAAGATATATCAAATCACCTATGTTCTACTTGTCATCCCTTTTTTTTTGGATCGTTACAGAGTTTGATTCTGCACTCACTGACAGAATTGTGTTGGTCCATTAAAATATCATTTTACATTGTAAAACTATTGTAGACTACCACTAAGCGGCACGCAATCAACCATGACATTTGATCACGTGTCAGCTTGTGACTGGTATCATCTGTAAAAAACAAAGGAAAAAGAGGGGGGATGGTATCTTTTTCCATAGACACCAATCACAGATGTAGGATCTTAATTTGAGCCAGTTTGCTACAGCAGGAAAATAATCCTGCAGCAACAGGAAATGTAAATTATTATGTGGATTATAATTAATGGACATTTTTTGTAGGGGTGGATACATTTTACGTTAGCACAAATCAAGTCTTTGCCCTAACAATAATTCACACTATCTGTTGCTCGGGTTTGTTTTCCTGCTGTTGAAAACTGGCTCAATTTAAGATTCTACATCAGTTTAATAAAAATAAGATAGGACTGAGGTCAAAAGTAGTGCCTTTTATATAAGGAATAGGTTGTCATTTCCCACTTAACCTTCAAGTCAATCCGCGTGAATTCTCACACTGAATTAACAGCAAAGGAAGATGATAGGAAGTGAATGACCGTTAGGAGAGAATTCAATTATGTAAAAGTAACGGGATTACGATGATTCTTTGCTTCTTTCTTTTCTTGTGTGCGTGTGTTTGTGTGTGTGTGTACGTGTGCGTGTGCATGTGCTGCCATTGCCATGGCCCCCTTTATCAGTGGTGGAAAGTACTTAAGTGAGAATACTTTAATACTTTAAAGTACTACTTAAGTCGTTTTTTGGGGTATTTGTACTTTACCTTACTATTTATATTTTTGACAACTTTTACTTGACTCCCCTACATTCCTAAAGAAAGGAATATACGTTTTACTCCATACATTTTCCCTGACACCAGAAAGTACTCGCTACATTTTGAATTCTTAGCAGGACAGGAAAATGGTCCAATTCACACACATTAAGAGAACATCCCTGGTCATCCCTTCTGCCTCTCATCTGGCAGACTCACTCACCATAAATAAAAAAAAACAAGAAAATCGTTCTGTCTGGTTTGCTTAATATAATGAACGTGAAATGATTTATACTTTTGATACTTAAGTATAATTAAAAACAAATACTTTGACTTGTACTCATGTAGTATTTTACTGGGTGACTTTCACTTTTACTTGCGTAATTTTCTATTAAGGTATCTTTATTTTTATTTAAGTTTGACAATTGGGTACTTATATTCTCCAATAGGAGGTCTATTCTTTTCTCATAGATGCCTTTTATTAATGACTGAATTCACACACACACTCTGTCTTGCCAGTTTGACTTCCAATGCCTCACTGGAAAGAATAATGTAACTGACAGAACTTGTTGCAGAGAAAGAAAGAAAGAAAGAAAGAAAGAAAGAAAGAAAGAAAGAAAGAAAGAAAGAAAGAAAGAAAGAAAGAAAGAAAGAAAGAAAGAAAGAAAGAAAGAAAGAAAGAAAGAAAGAAAGAGAGAGAGAGAGAGAGAGAGAGAGAGAGAGAGAGAGAGAGAGAGAGAGAGAGAAAGAGAGAGAAAGAGAAAGAGAAAGAGAGAGAGAGAGAGAGAGAGAGAGAGAGAGAGAGAGAGAGAGAGAGAGAGAGAGAGAGAGAGAGAGAGAGAGAGAGAGATACCTGACCACTGTGACTGGCCCAAAATAAAGGACATCTTTGTCTATGTACAGACTCAGTGAGCATAGCCTTGCTGTTGAGAAAAGCTGCCGAAGGCAGACCTGGCTCTCAAGATAAGACAGGCTCCAATGTCTATTGGGTGAATTACCACAGTGTGCCATCAAAGCAGCAAGATATGTGACCTGTTGCCAAGAGAAAAGGACAACCAGTGAAGAACACACACCATTGTAAATACAATCATTATTCATGTTCATTTGTTTTCCCTTTCGTAGATCACTACAACACTAGATATGGACATAATATGACATTTGAAATGTCTTTATTCTTTGTAACTTTTGTAAGTGTAATGTTTACTGTTAATTTTTGTTTATTTCACTTTTGTTTATTATGTATTTCACTTGCTTCAGCAATGTAAATATATGTTTCCCATGCAAATAAAGCCCCTTAAATTGAATTGAGAGAGAGAGAGAGAGGGAGAGAGAGAGATATGCACCCTAGAGATGATGGTGGAGATGGGGGTTGAGAGAAAGAGCGAGAGAGGGTAGAGAGGGGGGTTGAGAGACAGAGAGAGAGGCCGATACCCACTAATTATCAAAATCCAGAAAAGAGCCGTTAAATTCAACAACCACCTAAAAGGAAGCGATTACCAAACCTTCCATTACAAAGCCATCACCTACAGAGAAATGAACCTGGAGAAGAGTCCCCTAAGCAAGCTGGTCCTGGGGCTCTGTTCACAAACACAAACAGACCCCACCAGAGCCCCAGGACAGCAACACAAATAGATCCAACTAAATCATGTAAAAACAAAAAGATAATTGCGTGACAAATTAGGAAAAAAATTAATAAAATAACAGCGCAAACTAGAATGCTATTTGGCTCTAAACAGAGAGTACACAGTGGCAGAATACCTGACCACTGTGACTGACCCAAAATTAAGGAAAGCTTTGACTATGTATAGTCACAGTGAGCATAGCCTTGCTATTGAGAAAGGCCTCCGCAGGCAGACCTGGTTCTCAAGAGAAGACAGGTTATGTCCACACTGCTCAAAAAATGAGGTGGAAACTGAGCTGCACTTCTTAACCTGCAAAATGTGTTCAACTGCATGTCTTAACACTTCCAGACAGAGGAAATGTGAAGCTCTTGACGAATCTGTTGTTTAAGAAAACCAACAAAGACAGAGGGCAGAGAGAACCCTGCTGATGATACGTTTAGGAACTGGCACCATGATGGTATCTCAAAGATAGAGAGGCGTGGAGAGAGTGGACAAAAAGTGAGTGTGTGTGTGTGTGTGTTTGTGTGTGTGTGTTTGTGTGTGTGTGTAAGAGAGAGAGAGAGAGAGAGAGAGAGAGAGAGAGAGAGGGACAATTAGAAGGACATAGCAAGGCTTGCATTGCACATTGAGCCTGGATCAAACCGTTGCCTTGAATAGAAGATGTCTTATTTTATCAAACCTTTCTAGATATAGAAACCTCTGCGCATCTCAATCAATGGAGTCAGTAAACTACATTCTAATATTGTGAGTTGACGTTTGGATGCGAGGGGTGAGACCGGGACTGAGAGAGTGTGGTATTGTCATTACCACGAGCATGTCTTCCCAATTAAAGTTCCACAACCTCCTGTGGTATATTAATGTAATGTAAATGTATATATACACTGAGTGTACAAAACATTAGGACCACCTGCTCTTTCCATGACATTGAGTGAACAGATGAATCCAGGTCAAAGCTATGATCCCGTAATTAATGTCACATGTAAAATCCACTTCAATCAGTGTAGATGAATAATACTTTTTAAGCCTGGAGACATTTGAGACATGGATTGTGTTTGTGTGCCATTCAGAGGGTGAATGGGCAAGACAAAAGATTTAAGTGCCTTTGAACGGGGTATGGTAGTAGGTGTCAGGCACAGCGGTTTGATTGTGTCAAGAACTGCAACGCTGCTGGGGTTTTCACGCTCAACAACTTTCCATTTCTTTGAGGAAATCCGACAATGAGAAATAACCTTTATGTATTGTACTGCACTCACTGACAGAATTGTGTTGTTCCATTAAAATATAATTGTATATTTTAGAACTACAGTAGATTACCACTCAGCCGGAAACCCAATCAATCATGACATTTGATCACATCTGTCAAGTTTTTACTGGCAAATCTGTAAAAAAGAGTGGATGGGATATCCTGCTGTCTATAGACAAGAAGCAGCTACACAACTGTCCTCTACAGTACAGCAAAGGGTGCATCCCAAATGGTATCCTATCCCTTATAGAGTGCACTACTTTTGACCAGAGAGCTATTATTCCCTATGGTGTCTTACTTTTGACCAGAGCCTAGGGACCAAAAATAATAGTATACATCTCAGTGTTGGAATACATGAAACACCTGTTTGGCCCTGTCCGGGGGTGTCCTCGGATGGGGTCACAGTGTCTCCTGACCCCTCCTGTCTCAGCCTCCAGTATTTATGCTGCAGTAGTTTATGTGTCGGGGGGCTGGGGTCAATTTGTTATATCTAGAGTACTTCTCCTGTCCAATTCGGTGTCCTGTGTGAATCTAAGTGTGCGTTCTCTAATTCTCTCCTTCTCTCTCTCTTTCTCTCTCTCGGAGGACCTGAGCCCTAGGACCATGCCCCAGGACTACCTGACATGATGACTTCTTGCTGTCCCCAGTCCACCTGGCCGTGCTGCTGCTCCAGTTTCAACTGTTCTGCCTTATTATTATTCGACCATGCTGGTCATTTATGAACATTTGAACATCTTGGCCATGTTCTGTTATAATCTCCACCCGGCACAGCCAGAAGAGGACTGGCCACCCCACATAAGCTCTCTCTAATTCTCTTTCTTTCTCTCTCTCGGAGGACCTGAGCCCTAGGACCATGCCCCAGGACTACCTGACATGATGACTCCTTGCTGTCCCCCAGTACACCTGGCCGTGCTGCTGCTCCAGTTTCAACTGTTCTGCCTTATTATTATTCGACCATGCTGATCATTTATGAACATTTGAACATCTTGGCCATGTTCTGTTATAATCTCCACCCGGCACAGCCGGAAGAGGACTGGCCACCCCACATATGCTCTCTCTAATTCTCTTTCTTTCTCTCTCTCGGAGGACCTGAGCCCTAGGACCATGCCCCAGGACTACCTGAAATGATGACTCCTTGCTGTCCCCAGTCCACCTGGCCGTGCTGCTGCTCCAGTTTCAACTGTTCTGCCTTATTATTATTTGACCATGCTGGTCATTTATGAACATTTGAACATCTTGTCCATGTTCTGTTATAATCTCTACCTGGCACAGCCAGAAGAGGACTAGCCACCCCACATAGCCTGGTTCCTCTCTAGGTTTCTTCCTAGGTTTTGGCCTTTCTAGGGAGTTTTTCCTAACCACCGTGCTTCTACACCTGCATTGCTTGCTGTTTGGGGTTTTAGGCTGGGTTTCTGTACAGCACTTTGAGATATCAGCTGATGTACGAAGGGCTATATAAATACATTTGATTTGATGATCTATAGTGTAGTGAGGTCAGGATCAGATCACGATGCTTGTCTAAGTAGAAATGCGTAACAACTGGTATGTATTTACTCCATTTGTAATTTTCTCCCGATAAAACATATATTTCCAGTGTCTAAATGATATATTAGTTTATAGGAAGAACATAACACACCATAACTATGTTGTACTGGCCTAGTTTACACTCAGCATGTGGGTTTCTGAGAAAACAGAAGACCCAAAAGATACAGAGAAAGAGAGAAATAAAGAAGAATACGTTTCCACCAATATGTTTTAACACCTCCGGACAGAGGAAATGTGAAGCTCTTGATGAACCTGTTGTTTAAGAATAAAAACAAAGACAGTGGGCAGAGAGAACCCTAACAATGATAAGAGAGAGAGAGAGAGAGAGAGAGAGAGTAAAAGATGGAGGAACAATTAGAAGGAGACACAGCAGCAAGGCTTGCACAGCACACTGAGCCTGGATCAAGCCATTGGCTTACCTAGATGATGTCTTACTTTATTAAAAAGCTCTAGATATAGCAACCTCTGCACGTCTCAATCAATGGAGTCAGACCGGCATCACCCTTGAGGCTGGTAAGATGGAGTTTATGGAGCACCATGCTATGAAGGTGTCTGTTGATTGGGAAGCTACACTAAGCTAACTGTCGAGGAGGAATAGTAGACTACAGCTATAGTAAGCTATGTGCTGACAAGCTATGGGAAGCTATTCTATAGCAGCTATAAAATCTATCTGTGGTCTACAAAACATTTGTTCAGCCTGTGGTTTGACAAGAATGGCTAAGAATGGCTTGTGGCTAATGGGAGCAGCTAACTCAGCATTCCCATCATTGTAACTGTGAAGAACACTCTTTCTCAGCTGTCTCGCCAGTCACATCAGCAAACGCAGCCATACAATATGCGTAGATGCTTCAGGCAGACAATCAGGTCAAAAATAACATGGAGCAAAGATAGAGTAGTAAGTAACTCTAGTAGTGTCCTACGTCGGCAATAATTCCCCCAAGGCTGAAGCCAGACATCTTCAAAGCACTTGGTTGGAAGTTGAAGAAAGAGGTAACAAGAAGACATTTGATGTAGTGTAGCATACAAGGCAACCGCTTGAGGGTTGTGGTTTGTGACATGTACATGGTTTCCATTCTTCAAGCAACAGAACTGAGGCCCCGGTGTTAAAGGAAGGTAGAAAGGTGATGTCATTCAATTGCAACACATTGTCACATCTCTCTCTCTCCCTCTCTCTCCCTCTCTCTCCCTCTCTCTCCCTCCCTCCCTCCCTCCCTCCCTCCCTCCCTCCCTCCCTCCCTCCCTCCCTCCCTCCCTCCCTCCCTCCCTCCCTCCCTCCCTCCCTCCCTCCCTCCAAGCTTTAACTTTACCTACCATTGTAAGCAATCAACGTATTGCCTTGTCTTGTAGAATAGACCTTCATAAAAAATTAAAACAAGTATTCCAGTATGCATTTCATCGTTACATGGGCTTAAAATATTATATTGTAGAGAAGACTCCACGAGCATGGGTATATATCAGTGGAGGCTGCTGAGGGAAGGATGGCTCATCATAATGGCTGGAATGGAGCAAATGGAATGGCATCAAACACCTGGAAACCACGAGTTAAAATCACTTCAATCGTTGTAGATGAAGGAGAGGAGAACGGTTAAAGAAGGATTTTTAAGCCTTGAGAAAATTGAGACATTGATTGTGTGTGTGTGCCATTCAGAGGGTGAATGGGCAAGACAAAAGATTTAAGTGCCTTTGAACGGGGTATGGTAGTAGGTGTCAGGCACACTGGTTTGATTGTCTCAAGAACTACAACACTGCTGGGTTTTTCACGCTCAACAACTTCCCATTTCTTTGAGGAAATCCGACAATGAGAAATAACCTTTATATATTGTACTGCACTCACTGACAGAATTGTGTTGTTCCATTAAAATATAATTGTATATTTTAGAACTACAGTAGATTACCACTCAGCCGGAAACCCAATCAATCATGACATTTGATCACATCTGTCAAGTTTTTACTGGCAAATCTGTAAAAAAGAGTGGATGGGATATCCTGCTGTGTATAGACAAGAAGCAGCTACACAACTGTCCTCTACAGTACAGCAAAGGGTGCATCCCAAATGATATCCTATCCCTTATAGAGTGCACTACTTTTGACCAGAGAGCTATTATTCCCTATGGTGTCTTACTTTTGACCAGAGCCTAGGGACCTAAATAGGGTAGTGCTGTGGTCAAAAGTAGTGCACTCTATATAAAGAACAGGATGTCATTTCTGACTTAGCCTTCAAGTCAATCTCCCTGAATTCTCACACTGAATTAACAGCAAAGGAAGATGATAGGAAGTGAATGACTGTTAGGAGAGACTTCAATTATGTAACAGTAACTGGATTATGATGAAAGATCATTAGATTTACTTTTTTCTTCTTTCTTTCCCTGTGTGTGTGTGTGTGTGTGTGTGTGTGTGTGTGTGTGTGTGTGTGTGTGTGTGTGTGTGTGTGTGTGTGTGTGTGTGTGTGTGTGTGTGTGTGTGTGTGTGTAGTGCCATTGCCATGGCCCCCTTTATATCTATTCCATGCATAACCCACTATACTATTCAATTGGAGGTCTATTCTCTTCTCATAGCTGCCTTTTATTAATGACTGATTAAATATTAATTCCCGGTGACTGGTAGACAGGATACTGTAACCAGCCAGGTCACCTGCGATACAAGTCAGTATTCGATGCCCATCCAAGTCTGAGGACGTTGGGAGATGATGTGGAAATCGACCGCTAGGGGCAACAATCAGCATTGTTACCTTCAAGTAGGCTTCAGTTTTGTTAGGGCGTATTGGGAACATCTGCCTCTGATTCCAAAGGTTGCAAGTTCATATCCAGTGATAGAACGTTGTTTTTGAGATTGATGTTCTCAGCCTATCCCAAACCTTAACCCTTACCTTAAGCATTCTGAGTTAAAGCTTAACCTTAAAAATGCAGAGTTAATGCTTAGGCTTAAACACTTCAACGTTGGCAACACCCTCGACTGTTGAGAAACATGGATGAACGTCTATTTCTGACGGGAGACTGTGGAAGCTAGTTGACTGTAACACACACACGCACACACGCATGCACACGCGCACGCACACACACACACACACACACACACACTCACACGCCTACCAGCTGCCTTACCAGTTTGACTTCCAATGCCTCACTGGAAAGAATAATGGAAACAACAGAATTTGTTGGAGAGAGAGAGAGAGAGAGAGAGAGAGAGAGAGAGAGAGAGAGAGAGAGAGAGAGAGAGAGAGAGAGAGAGAATACATGATATCTATAGTGTAGTGAGATCAGAATCAGATCACGATGCTTGTCTAAGTAGTAATGAGTAGCAACTGGTATGTATTTACTCCATTTGTTATTTTCTCCCGATAAAACATATATTTCCAGTGTCTAAATGATATATTAGTTTATAGGAAGAGCATAACACACCATAACTATGTTGTACTGGCCTAGTTTACACTCAGCATGTGGGTTTCTGAGAAAACAGAAGACCCAAAAGATACAGAGAAAGAGAGAAATAAAAAATAATAAGTTTCCACCAATATGTTTTAACACCGGACAGAGGAAATGTGATGCTCTTGATGAACCTGTTGTTTAAGAAAACAAACGAAGACAGAGGGCAGAGAGAACCCTGACGATGACAAGTTGAGGAGCTGCCACTGCCACCCACACATTTATGTGGGAGTCAGTAGTGGAACAGGTTGAGAGCTGTCATCCAGGACCTCTATAGTGGAAGGACCTAAAAATTGTCAAGAACTCCAGCCACCCTAGTCATAGACTGTTCTCTCTGCTACCGCACGGCAAGCAGTACCGGAGCGCCAAATCTAGAGGCTTCTAAACAGCTTCAACCCCCAAGCCATAATTCTCCTGAACATCTAATCAAATGGCTTCCCAGACTATTTGTGTTGCCCCCGCTTTTTTATGCTGCTGCTACTCTCTGTTTATTATCTATGCACAGTCACTTTAATAACTCTATCTGCATGTACATATTACCTCAGTTACGTTGACTAATAGCCTCGCTATAGTTATTATACTGCTATAGTTATTATACATTGTTGGTTGAGGGTTTGTAAGTAAGCATTTCACTAAGGTTTACACCTGTGGTATACGGCGCATGTGACAAGTAACATTTGATTCGATTTGATAGTATCTCAAATAAAGAGAGGCGTGGAGAGAGAGAGAGATATGTGGAGGGACAATTAGAAGGACATAGCAAGGCTTGCATTGCACATTGAGCCTGGATCAAACCGTTGCCTTGCCTAGAAGATGTCTTATTTTATCAAACAGCTCTAGATATAGAAACCTCTGTGCGTCTCCATCAATGGAGTCAGAAAACTAAATTCTAATATTGTGAGTTGATGTTTGGATGCCAGGGGTGAAACCTGTACTGAGAGAGTGTGGTATTGTGATGGTTCTCAGATCGCTAGTCTCTTCACAATAAGAGAGCACTATTAGCATGGTAGCCTGGGTGTCTGATTGTCTCTGCAGTCAACAACGCTGCACTGTTGCTTTACTGAAACAACAAGTTGGTTCAAATAGAAACAGACCGGCATCACCCTTGAGGCTGGTAAGATGGAGTTTATGGAGCACCATGCTATGCAGCTGTCTGTTGATTGGGAAGCTACACTAAGCTAACTGTCGAGGAGCAATAGTAGACTATTTGCTGACAAGCTATAGTAAGCAATTCTATAGCAGCTATAAAATCTATCTGTGTCACGGCCGTCGAAAGAACTAGACCAAAGCGCAGCGAGCGTACGTGTTCCCTTTATTTAGGATGACGCCGACAAAAACAATAAACAATACAAAACAACCGTGAAGCTTAACCTCTTACACTTATGGTGGCGCTATTTCATTTTTGGAAGAAAAACGTTCCCGTTTTAAACAAGATATTTTGTCACAAAAAGATGCTCGACTATGCATATAATTGCTACTGTTCGAAAGAAAACACTCTGACGTGTCCAGAAATACAAATATCTTCTCTGTGCGTGCCCTTTAACGTGAGCTTCAGGCAAAACCAAGATGACTTGGCATCCAGGAAATGACAAGGATTTTTGAGGCTCTGTCTTTCATGATCTCCTTATATGGCTGTGAACGCAAGAGGAATGAGTCTGCCCTTTCTGTCGTTTCCCAAGGTGTCTGCAGCATTGTGACGTATTTGTAGGCAGATCGTTGGAAGATTGACCATAAGAGACCACATTTACCACGTGTCCGCCCGGTGTCCTGCGCCGAAATTGGTGCGCAAAAGTCACCTGCCAGTATTTTTCCATGGGGCACAGAGAGAGAAGCAAGCTTCCACGAACTGCATGTCAATGAAGAGATATGTGAAAAAACACCTTGAGGATTGATTCCAAACAACGTTTGCCATGTTTCGGTCGATATTATGTAGTTAATCCGGAAAAAGTTTCACGTTGTAGGTGACTGCATTTTCGGTTCGTTTCGGTAGCCAGGCGCAATGTAGAAAACGGAACGATTTCTCCTACACACTGACGCTTTCAGGAAACACTGCGCATTTGGTATGTGGCTGGGAGTCTCCTCATTGAAAACATCAGAAGCTCTTCAAAGGTAAATGATTTTATTTATTTGGTTATCTGGCTTTTGTGAAAATGTTGCGTGCTACATGCTACACAAAATGCTATGCTAGCTTTGCATACTCTTACACAAATTAGTCAATTTCTATGGTTCAAAAGCATATTTTGAAAATCTGAGATGACAGTGTTGTTAAGAAAAGGCTAAGCTTGAGAGCAAACGCATTATTTTAATTTTATTTGCGATTTTCAGAAATCGTTAACGTTGCGTTATGCTAATGAGCCTGAGGCTTAGTCACAATCCCGGATCCGGGATGGGGAGTTTCAAGAGTTAAGGGCTATGTGCCACAAACTAAGTTAACTTCCCACAAAGAAAGGAGGGAAAAGGGCTACCTAAGTATGGTTCCCAATCAGAGACAACGATAGACAGCTGTCCCTGATTGAGAACCATACCCAGCCAAAACATAGAAATACAAAATCATAGAAAAACAAAACATAGAATGCTCACCCCACATCACACCCTGACCGAACCAAATAGAGAAATAAAACGGCTCTCAAAGGTCAGGGCATGACAATCTGTTGTCATTGTAGAAACAAAACTTTTGTTCAGCCTGTGGTTTGACAAGAATGTCTTGTGGCTAATGGGAGCAACTAACTCAGCATTCCCATGTAGGACTCCACACACCATCATTGTAACTGTGAAGAACACTCTTCTCAGCTGTCTCGCCAGTCATGTCAGCAAACTCAGCCATACAATATGCGTAGACGCATCAGGCAGACAATCAGGTCAAAAATAACATGGAGCAAAGATAGAGTAGTAAGTAACTCTAGTAGTGTCCTATGTCGGCAATAATTCCCCCAATGCTGAAGCCAGACATCTTCAAAGCACTTGGTTGGAAGTTTGAAGAAAGAGGTAACAAAAAGACATTTGATGTAGTGTAGCATACAAGGCAACCGCTTGAGGGTTGTGGTTTGTGACATGTACATGGTTTCCATTCTTCAAGCAACAGAACCGAGGCCCCGGTGTTAAAGGAAGGTAGAAAGGTGACACGAACTGTGACACTTAAATAAACATTACTGTGACACTTAAATAAACATTGATGTGACACCAGAGAGAAAACATGTTTTTAAATCCAACCTGTTAGTTAGAAGCGTAATTCAACAGATAGTGTTTTCAATGGCTGCACGGGCAAACGTGATGTCAATAAACTCCAACACATTATACATTATTCTCTCTCTCTCTCTCAAGATAGAATGTGATACACAAGCTCTAAATGCTCCCATGACTTTGGCTGTTTGCCACTGTGTCCTGTTGGTGTAGTCTGACTTTCCCCTCTTCACCACTGAGCTGTGACTAATAGAGAAACATCAGACATCTGGCACCCCCAATCTGCTGTTTTTAAATAGCAGTTTGCTACATTATAGCAGTAAATTGACTCATTTTCTTAAAGGAACAGTAGCATCTGTTTGACTCAGAACTCAAAACTTGGGACTTCGAACTCAGAACTAGGAACGTCTAGTGTAGCAGGACTCAGAGGAGTTCTCTTCTGTGACTTTCTGAAATATTGTTTCTGGAAAGAGAACAAGTCACCACAGCACAGATAAAGTAAGATGAGCTAGTGGACTGAAAGTGATATGTTGTGCCTGCCACTGTCTAGCTGTCTGCAGAGTGTGGATAGTGTGGAGACAGGTTGGTAAAGAAATACATGTCAATATCAAAGGCTTTTTGTTTTTGTGCTTGGCTGGCAGAATTCATAACAAGTGTATTCTCCTCTTGCTTTCACAGCTGTCTGACACGTGTTGAGATATAGAGCTAGGTTAGAGCTACTGCGCTGAGCAATTCGTCTGAGTCTGGGCTCAAATGCTGAATGTACAAGGTTAAAGATTTGGTGAAGAGCCTCCCGGGTGGCGCAGTGGTTAAGGGCGCTGTACTGCAGCGCCAGCTGTGCCACCAGAGACTCTGGTTTCGCGCCCAGGCTCTGTCATAACCGGCCGCGACCGGGAGGTCTGTGGGGCGATGCACAATTGGCCTAGCGTCGTCCAGGTTAGAGAGGGCTTGGCCGGTAGGGATATCCTTGTCTCATCGCGCACCAGCGACTCCTGTGGCGGGCCGGGCGCAGTGCGCGCTAACCAAGGTTGCCAGGTGCACAGTGTTTCCTCCGACACATTGGTGCGGCTGGCTTCTGGGTTGGATGGCGCTGTGTTAAGAAGCAGTGCGGCTTGGTTGGGTTGAGTATCGGAGGACGCATGACTTTCAACCTTCGTTTCTCCCGAGCCCGTACGGGAGTTGTAGCGATAAGACCAGTTAGAAGCTACTAAAAAACAATTGGATACCACGAAAAAGGGGTAAAAAAAAAATTAAATTAAATAAAAAGATCATTGGTGTTGCCTGACGTGTTGAGATATAGTGCTAGGTGGAACTGGGAATTTGTCAGAGGGCTCACAAATTGTTTCTCATATCTTTTAATTTTCTTTGAGTTGAGAATGGAACACATGAACTGAACAATTTTAAATCTGTATCCTCTTTTCTGAATTACTATTGAGACCATGGAGAAGCCCTATAAATGAACGACAAGTCCAGTTTGGATCCTCAACAATAAACATCTAAACTATACACTATTTTATTTTACAAGTTCACGACCTTGACTTTGAAGAAACTTTCTAAATGTTAATATCCATAAAAGGCAAGACCAGACAAAATAGTGTTTCTTTATCTAAAATGTTGCGTCTGGTCAACAAGTCTTTCTTAGATCAGGAATGGTGCGTCTGAGTGAAAGTGGACTTCAAAAACATGAATTTAGCTGTGAGAAAGTGTTTTCAATTGGTGTTGCGGCAGAAGTTCAGCTCTCGATTGAAAAAGCCAGCGGCAGAGCACCCTGAGGTAGAGGACCGAGGCCAACAACCCCGGTCAGCGAGATCGTCTTTTCAGCAGATCAAGCATGGCAACCAATCGAAACCCAGGTACAATTTCCGCTCAAACACAAGACCAACGCACAAAGGTCAGGACCAGAGCGATCTGCAGCAGTGAAAATTGTCAGAACTTCAATTTGAACCACATATTTTTATCACAGGGAGAAAAACACCCAGCAAGGAATTGGCGAGTGGCCATTTTCAATCTTCTATGGGTTGTGTGCAATCACCAACAACCCCTCCTGGCTCGATTAGACTGACGCTTGGAGTTAGACCTTGGATAGGCCACTCAGGTCAAGTCTGTCTGGGGCTGGCAGACAGAGACACTTTGGGCCCCCCAAGAGAGCACTTTGTAGTTGTAAGTACACTTGAAAGTTACATTACATTTGTTTTGAAAAGGCATCACTTTAAAATTGATGAAGCAGTGTCTAGGGACTCTTTTTAATATTCTAAAATGCTTCCATCGTCTCGTTAGGGTGGGGTTAAAGTGGTGTTTCACCTAGTGTTTTACCCTTTACACACCCTTTACACACTTCGATTTGAACTGGGATTAAAAAACAATATGGCCGTCGATAGACATGCTGAGGAACCATAGAGAAACTCCACGTCACTTTACACACAGGTAAGTGAACGCTATAGGTATAGTACAGTGGGAATGGTGGGCTACAACTAGGGCAGGAAAGCTGCAGATTGACATCTTCTGTAATGGAAATACAGCTATGGAAATGGAGGACGGGGAGGTCATGAATAAGGAAAATTACATGGACATCTTGTCCTTGTAAGGTAGGCAGAGAAAGAGAGAGAGAAAGAAAGAGAGAGAGACACTGACACACATGGCCTCCACGTGTCTCAGCAGTGCTCTGCTGCCGTGTGTGACTACACACACAGACGTACACACACACGCGTGCTGCGCACATAATCCACATAATTTCCCTCTCTCCTATGATTTATTATCTAGTCCTCTTCTTATCTGCATATCCCTGACACTCGTCCGGCCCCCCGTTGATGACCTGGCGTCCCCCTCATTAGTAGGGCATCCGTGTTTCCTCTGGACCCCGCCAGCCGCACGCCGTCCTCCCAGGCCCACCTGGGAACCAGTCACCTCCACCGCCACCCCCATAAATCCACTGAACTGGCACACGGCAGCCTCGCAGCAGTGTTTGAGAGTGTGTGTGTGTGTGTGTGTGTGTGTGTGTGTGTGTGTGTGTGTGTGTGTGTGTGTGTGTGTGTGTGTGAGGCAAGCGGCGGCCTGGCAGCCAGTGACATCGCCATGCTAATTACCGAGACACGTGGTGCGGGCATGACCCAGACGGACAGAGGAGGGAAGGAGGGAGGGAGAGAGACATAGAAAGAGGAGGGAGGGAGGGAGGGAGGGAGGGAGGGAGGGAGGGAGGGGGGAGGGAGGGAGGGAGGGAGGGGGGGGGGGAGGGAGGGAGGGAGGGGGAGAGAGACAAAGGAAGAGGAGGGCGACAGTTTATACTGCGTATAGACAGGGTTTATCTGATATTTCTAGAAAAAAATTGTATTCTGTGTTGTGTTGGTAGAACTGAGGGAGACTAAATGGGATGGGATGTTATTTTAATGGGCGTTTAAGTATAAGATGGATCTGTATCACACCAATCAAACTAATCACAATTAATGGCATATGGCCATTTTTCTACTTTAGTTCAGTGTAAAGTAAGATCCTACCTGAGCTACAGATGGCTGCAATGGAAGACACTAGTTAGTCAGTTTCAGCCCTGCTGTTGATTCAGTCATGCTGTTTTGGAAGGCCGTTGACAGACAGGCAGGACTACCTGTTGGGCTGTGAGTGTGGAATGTGGGTTCCAGACGTGTGTTTGTGTGTGTGTGCATGAGTATGTGTGTGTGTATTTGTATATGTGTGTGTGTGTGGTGCATGCTCGGGGTGTGTCCGTATGTGCGCTACGTGCATGTGCGTGCATGTGTGTGTAGCCCTTTTGATGAGCAGATTGTGAGTGGGCCAGTGTGAAGTCCTAACAGCCTCGACACAGCGAAGGAGAGAAAGAGAGGGGGGAGAGCCAGCCGAATACAACGGCCAAGGACAACCAAATGACGTTATGATATTGATGATATTATTAAGTACAACAGTGCGGGGAAATTAGTACTACAATTATTTATTGATATGTTGTTAAAGGGCCAATCTGGGATTCAAATCAATTACTATATATATATTAATTTCAAGTCCAAAAAATGTATGTACCAATCCCAGATTTCCCCTTTAATTGGAATCCATTTTGTTGTGTAAACTATGTATCCGGTTGATCTAGATGGTGTTTTGTTTTTTTCTCTTTCTTTCATTCTCTCTTTCCCTCTCTCTTTTTTTCTAACTTCCTCCTCTATCCCCTCTTCCATATCACACTATGACAGAACTGAATTGCAAATGGACATGGAGAGGCGAGCTCTTAGCAATCACAGGGACACCTTCCACTTTCACCCATCCCTGATCCTGCAGCAATCAGGTCATTGCTCATCCAGACTCCCCTCATGCCTCTCTACTCCCAACACACAGCTTGTAGTCCACTGGCAGTCAGGCAGTCAGTCCGGCAGTCAGGCAGTCAGTCCGGCAGACAGGCAGTCAGTCCGGCAGACAGGCAGTCAGTCCGGCAGACAGGCAGTCAGTCCGGCAGACATGCAGTCAGTCCGGCAGTCAGGCAGTCAGTCCGGCAGTCAGGCAGTCAGTCCGGCAGACAGGCAGTCAGTCCGGCAGACAGGCAGTCAGTCCGGCAGACATGCAGTCAGTCCAGCAGTCAGGCAGTCAGTCCGGCAGACAGGCAGTCAGTCTGGCAGTCAGTCCGGCAGACAGGCAGTCAGTCCGGCAGTCAGGCAGTCAGTCTGGCAGACAGGCAGTCAGTCTGGCAGACAGGCAGTCAGTCTGGCAGACAGGCAGTCAGTCCGGCAGACAGGCAGTCAGTCTGGCAGTCAGTCCGGCAGACAGGCAGTCAGTCCGGCAGTCAGGCAGTCAGTATGGCAGACAGGCAGTCAGTCCGGCAGTCAGTCCGGCAGACAGGCAGTCAGTCCGGCAGACAGGCAGTCAGTCCGGCAGACAGGCAGTCAGTCCGGCAGACAGGCAGTCAGTCCAGCAGTCAGGCAGACCTGGGTTCAAATACTATTCCAAATCTTTCAAATATTTTAAGCATTTGCTTTAGCCTTCCTGGAAAACCAGGTTGGTGGGGTTTATACTTTTGTGACTTTTCTATTGGCTCCATTGCAAAGGGCAAGCTCAATCATCCCATCTAACCCAGGTCTGTAGGTAGGCTACTCCCTCCCGTAGCAGTGATTACATCTAACCAACATGGCAGAGTCAATACGACCTCCCTCCGTCTCCAGTCCCTTATGGAGTGACACCTCTGCCCTCTGCACGTCCAATGTGTGAAGTACAGTATGTATCTAATGTGTGTGTGGGACTGCATCCGTGTGTGTGCTTCCATGCGTGCGTGTGTATTCAGCTACCAGTCAGCCCTTCAATCCACCAATCAGTGAGAAGCTTGCGGCTCATTATTCTGTGTCCCCTGCCATTACTCAAGGCTCATTTGGGCCCAGTCAAATGAAGATGCCATGTCTGCTCAGCCCACACGCCACTCACAGTCCCCTGCTGATTCAGAATGAGAGAGGGAAGGAGGGAAGGAGGGAGGGAGGGAGAGAAGGAAGGAGAGAAGGGATAGAGGGAGGGGTGCTGACACAGGCTGAGTACCAGACAGAGAGAATGAGAGCACACAACTTGAGAGAGAGAGAGAGAGGAAGAGAGAGGTGGAAACAGAGAGACAAATACAGAGAGAGCAAGAGAGAGAGAGCACAGACTGAGGATGTGAGGTTCATGAAGAGAGAAAGACAGATAGTTGAAATGAAGATGTGCTAGCAGATCCAATGAAGAAGCTATCAGAAGGGAGAGCCTAGAGAATCCACAGATGCCTTAGAACAGGGATCATCAACTCGATTCAGCAGCGGGCCAATTTGTTATTGAGCGGATAGTCAGGGGGCCGGAACATAATTACAAATAATTTGTTGACTGCAAATTGACCGCAAGAAGCCCAAACAGAACAGATATAATATTTACATGTGTATACAATCTCATATCTCTCTCTATTACATCTGGGAATACTTTGGAACATATTTCCAAAATGTAAATCACTTGGAGCTGTTTTTACAGTCTTTTATGTTCAACAACATATTTATATATATATATATATATATATATATATATATATATATATATAGAGAGAGAGAGAGAGAGAGAGAGAGAGAGAGAGAGATTCTTCAAAGGAGCCACCCTTTGCAAATTTGGCCCGCCGGCCACCAGTTGGGGAACCCTGCCTTAGAATGACAGCTCCACCGAAGCTCTGGCTAGAATGACAGACAGCAAACCGAAAAAGCCTAAACCAAACCCCTTCCATCCCTTTCTACATTCATCCCTCCATCCCCTCCTACTCTGCTCTGCCTATGCATGAGTAATCCCATTAACACACTCCCCCAGCCTCCGTCTGTGTAGAAGTACTGTAGAACCAGGCAGCCAGCTGCCAGCAGCCCCCAGACCTGGAACCTCTCCCTGGGAGAAGTTAGAATTCAGACCCCTTCCCCTGGTCCTCCCCTTCCTTCTTCCCATCCCCACTCCCCCTCTCCCCTACTCTTCTTCCTTCTCCATCCTTCCTCTCCTCTTCCATTTTTCCTACTCCCTTCTCCTCCCCTCTCCTCCTGTCTTCTGTGATGTAAATGGCCTCCTGTTCCGTCCTGTGATGTGAGCATCAAATGGACGGCAGTGGGACTTTTCTTCTCATGGACACAGTCTGGAACACAGTCTGGAACACAGTCTGGAACACAGTCTGGAACACAGTCTGGGACACTGTCTGGAACACAGTCTGGAACACAGTCTGGGACACTGTCTGGAACACAGTCTGGAACACAGTCTGGAACACAGTCTGGAACACAGTCTGGGACACTGTCTGGAACACAGTCTGGAACACAGTCTGGAACACAGTCTGGAACACCGTCTGGAACACAGTCTGGAACACAGTCTGGAACACAGTCTGGAACACAGTCTGGAACACCGTCTGGAACACCGTCTGGAACAAAGTCTGGAACACAGTATGGAACACAGTATGGAACACAGTCTGGAACACCGTCTGGAACACAGTATGGAACACAGTCTGGAACACCGTCTGGAACACAGTCTGGAACACAGTCTGGAACACAGTATGGAACACAGTATGGAACAAAGTCTGGAACACAGTCTGGAACACAGTATGGAACACAGTATGGAACACAGTCTGGAACACAGTCTGGAACATAGTCTGGAACACCGTCTGGAACACAGTCTGGAACACAGTCTGGAACACCGTCTGGAACACAGTCTGGAACACAGTATGGAACACAGTCTGGAACACAGTCTGGAACACAGTCTGGAACACAGTCTGGAACATAGTCTGGAACACCGTCTGGAACACAGTCTGGAACACAGTCTGGAACACAGTCTGGAACACAGTCTGGAACACAGTCTGGAACACAGTCTGGAACACCGTCTGGAACACTGTCTGGAACACAGTCTGGAACACCGTCTGGAACACAGTCTGGAACACAGTATGGAACACAGTCTGGAACACAGTCTGGAACACCGTCTGGAACACAGTCTGGAACACCGTCTGGAACACAGTCTGGAACACAGTCTGGAACACCGTCTGGAACACTGTCTGGAACACAGTCTGGAACACCGTCTGGAACACCGTCTGGAACACAGTATGGAACACAGTCTGGAACACAGTCTGGAACACAGTCTGGAACACAGTCAGGGTGTTGGGCATCCGTCCATGCGCCGTTTGTCCACCTGCTGTGTTTGATGAATCATCAGTCGCTGAACAGCAACAGGCGAAAAGCTCTTGAAATGTTCTTTCAGAACAATCAGAATGGTCTCTAGTGACGAAGACCCACCTGTGTCTTTGACCAGGCTGGATATTGTGTTTGAGCATACTTAGTACAACGTTGGCAAATTTATTCAAGTGGTTCGGTCCTCTTGGCGTAAAGGTTGAGCCGTTGGATTGACAGATAGTTGCAGATTTGAGTCTCGTTAACCCCCGAATTCACTGTGCAGTAGGCTTACGCACTATAGGCTGACAAATGTAGGGTTGAAGGTTCGATTCCCAGTCACTCCACCCTCCAAATTCGCTACACTATGTTAGGTTAGGACCTTGGCTTGGGCAAGTACAGCCACAGCTCTAAAGTCTAAGCTGTAGGATTTGTAAGGACTTGACTGGATGAAATGACTCCCCTTTCCATTAGGCATGTTGCACCAAATTGTTTATCGACTCATATGACAAGAGATGACACCTGATTAATGATGTTATTATGTGTAAAGGAGCATGAGAGAGATGACAGCGGTCTCACTGACTGACTGCACTGTAAAACAGAGTTGCCAGTTTAATACTGTAATTTTGCTTTACGGCAGAGATGGTGTAATGTCTTTTACAGTACTATTTGCCTTACAGTAAAACATATTACATCATGCCTGCTGTATATTTACAGGGATGCTGTAACGTTTTTTGTAAGGCAAAATTACAGTCTTAAGTGGGGAACTCTGGTGCCAGGATAATGCTGTAGATTTAAAGTGAAATTCTCCCTGAACTCTAAACGTAAGAAAAACGATACATTTGTATATAAAATACATGTATTGTTATTGGTAACAACATTAACAACACAATTGGCAATAGAAGTAACAACAGTTAACACATACTAAAGGTAACCAAATAAGAGCATCCTTATTTAATAACTATATTGTGTGCCTGTGTGTGTGGGGTGTGGGGGAGAGAGAGAGACAGAGAGAGGGAGTTATTGTATTGTATTGTATTGTATTGGGTACAATCCTAGATCTATGCTCTGGGGCAGCTCTATTTGAGGTAAGGGCGCTCAGAGCCAGGTGAAACACACAACATGACAGGTTAGGCAGGAGAGTATCCAGGAGAGAGAAGTCAGCGTAGCTTAACCTCTTACATCTATGGGGGCGCTATTTCATTTTTGGATGAAAAACGTTCCCGTTTTAAACAAGATATTTTGTCACAAAAAGATGCTCGACTATGCGTATAATTGATAGCATTCGAAAGAAAACACTCTGACGTGTCCAGAACGACCAAGATATTCTCTGTGCGTGCCCTAGAACGTGAGCTTCAGGCAAAACCAAGATGAGATGGCATCCAGGAAATGAGCAGGATTTTTGAGGCTCTGTTTTCCATTGTCTCCTTATATGGCTGTGAATGCGAGAGGAATGAGCCTGCCCTTTCTGTCATTTCCCCAAGGTGTCTGCAGCATTGTGACGTATGTGTAGGCAGATCATTGGAAGATTGACCATAAGAGACCACATTTACCAGGTGTCCGCCCGGTGTCCTGCGCCGAAATTGGTGCGCAAAAGTCACCTGCCAGTATTTTCCCATGGGATACAGAGAGGAAAGCAAGCTTCCACGAACTGCATATCAATGAAGAGATATGTGAAAAAACACCTTGAGGATTGATTCCAAACAACGTTTGCCATGTTTCGGTCGATATTATGTAGTTAATCCGGAAAAAGTTTTACGTTGTAGGTGACTGAATTTTCGGTTCGTTTCGGTAGCCAGACGCAATGTAGAAAACGGAACGATTTCTCCTACACACAGACGCTTTCAGGAAAAACTGCGCATTTGGTATGTAACTGAGAGTCTCCTCATTGAAAACATCAGAAGCTCTTCAAAGGTAAATGATTTTATTTATTTGGTTATCTGGTTTTTGTGAAAATGTTGCGTGCTAAATGCTACTCAAAATGCTATGCTAGCTTTGCATACTCTTACACAAATTAGTCAATTTCTATGGTTCAAAAGCATATTTTGAAAATCTGAGATGACAGTGTTGTTAAGAAAAGGCTAAGCTTGAGAGCAGACGCATTATTTTCATTTTATTTGCGATTTTCAGAAATCGTTAACGTTGCGTTATGCTAATGAGCCTGAGGCTTTAGTCACAAACCCGGATCCGGGATGGGGAGTTTCAAGAAGATAAGTAGTTCCTCGGTGGCTCCGTAATAATCCTCCACGGTTCTGATTGAGCTCTCCTAACCCCTAGGAGTGTCCTAACCCCTAGGAGTGTGTGTGTGTGTGTGTGTGTGTGTGTGTGTGTGTGTGTGTGTGTGTGTGTGTGTGTGTGTGTGTGTGTGTGTGTGTGTGTGTGTGTGTGTGTGTGTGTGTGTGTGTGTGTGTGTGTGTGTGTTGTAGCTAGGTCTTCATTCCAACTCAGTGAGCTCTTTGAAGAATGAGGCAATGTAAGGGCTGAGAACAGCTGGCTTCCTCTGGGCCACCATGTCATGCACTTTGACCCATCTTCAGGGTTCATCGTCTTGGGTTAATTCAAACCAGGAATATGTACAGTTATATATACAATATACAAATAAGACAGGTACAATATACAAATCAGCACCTATTTGCTTACTGCCACAGTAGGTCTACAACGATGCAATCGCCATCACACTGCCCTATCCCATCTGGACAAGAGGAATACCTATGTAAGAATGCTGTTCATTGACTACAGCTCAACATTCAACACCATAGTACCCTCCAAGCTCATCATCAAGCTTGAGGCCCTGGGTCTCGACCCCGCCCTGTGCAATTGGGTCCTGGACTTTCTGACGGACCGCCCCCAGGTGGTGAAGGTAGGAAACAACATCTACACCTCGCTGATCATCAACACTGGGGCCCCACAAGGGTGCATGCTCAGCCCCATCCTGTACTCCATGTTCACCCATGACTGCGGGGCCATGCACACCTCCAACTCAATCATCAAGTTTGCAGAAGCCACAACAGTAGTAGGCTTGATTACCAACAATGATGAGACGGCCTACAGAGAGGAGGTGAGGTCACTCAGGAAACAACCTCTCACTCAACGTCAACAAAACAAAACAAAGGAGATGATTGTGGACTTCAGGAAACAGCAGAGGGAGCACCCCCCCCTATCCTCATCGACAGGACAGCAGTGGAGAAGGTGGAAAGTTCCTCGGCGTACACATCACGGAAAAACTGAAATGGTCCACCCACACAGACAGTGTGGTGAAGAAGGCGTAACAGCGCCTCTTCAACCTCAGGAGGCTGAAGAAATGTGTCTTGTCACCTAAAACACTCACAAACTTTTACAGATGCACTATTTACACTTTTACAGATGCACATTTGAGAGGCACAACTACAAGGCTCTCCAGAGGGTAGTGCAGTTTGCACAAAGCATCACCAGGGGCAAACTACCTGCCCTCCAGGACACCTACAGCACCCGATGTCACAGGAAGGCCAAAAAGATCATCAAGGACAACAAACACCCGAGCCACTGCCTGTTCACCCCGCTACCATCCAGAAGGTGAGGTCAGTGCAGGTGCATCAAAGCTGGGACCGAGAGACTGAAAAACAGCTTCTATCTCAAGGCCATCAGACTGTTAAACAGCCATCACTATAACACAGAGAGGCTGATACAGACTTGAAATCATTGGCCACTTTAATAAATGGATCACTTGTCACTTTAACAATGCCACCTTAATAATGTTTACATATTTGCATTACTCATCTCATATGTATATACTGCATTTTATACCATCTATTGCATCTTGTCTATGCTGCTCTGTCATTGCTCATCCATATATTTATATGTATATATTCTTATTCCATTATTTTACTTTGATTTGTGTGTATTAGGTAGTTGAATTGTTAGATTACATGTTAGATATTGCTGCACTTTCGGAACTAGAAGCACAAGCATTTCGCTAAACCCGCAATAACATCTGCTAACCATGTGTATGTGACCAATAACATCTGCTAACCATGTGTATGTGACCAATAACATCTGCTAACCATGTGTATGTGACCAATAACATCTGCTAACCATGTGTATGTGACCAATAACATCTGCTAACTATGTATATGTGACCAATAACATCTGTTAACCATGTGTATGTGACCAATAACATCTGCTAACCATACAGACTCACAACATTTTCCTTTCTTTCTGTACCACCAATACTAATACTGCAACATTATGGAACAATGTTGTTTAAATTAAACAAATAGTTAGAGTGGAGAGGCTATATGGACACTTCTGAGCTGCAAAACGATTACCTATGTTGCTCAGCTTAGAGAGGTCATGGCTTGAAGGAATCTAGCTTTTTCGTCAAATGTAGATTGTTCTTTAATTTAAGCTAACCTTAACCCTTTTCCTAACCTTAACCTAATTATCCTAACCGGCTACATTCATTTTCCTGAACTACTGCGTAAATTCTCCTAATTTGCTCTGAAAAGTCAAACCTGACGTTAATTTGACCTAAGATGGATCCTTTCTAACCATGTTTGCTGAGTGAACCAAATCGCACAGGGTTGTGACAGCTATAAGGAGGACTCTGTGTCCCGGTGTTATTGCCATTCATGCTCTCCCCATTGGCTAGACTGTATCACGGTGACATCTCGAAGGCTACCAATATGAGTTATTTCTTGTGTAGACTGCTATCCTACTTGAAATATAATCCTGTGTGAGAAATAAAATGGCCAAGTTACTAGCTACTGCCAGCGAGCACCTTAGGTCGGCAGGCACCTCATACCACCCTGGTGCACTGTACATTCTCATCGGTTTTAGCCCACAGTGGTTTATTGTGTAAAATACGGCCAGTCAATCTGAAAAAACGTTGCGCTGGTAATGTGAGTCATAACTTGTTGAACTGCTAGCTAGAAACCAGCCATTTTGTTATGATCATGAATCGACTCTCAGTTTATTCTCTCTATGGTACTCAGAGGCTGCAGTGCAGGCAGCGAAGTCTATCATCACAACAATTATTATCTGGGTGATTTTTTTCTAGGTTGTTAAAACTTCTTTGGGATAGGGGCGGTATTTTGACTAGGATATGCATATAATTGGTAGATTTGGATAGAAAACACTCTAAGGTTCCTAAAACTGTTAAAATAATGTATGTGAGTATAACAGAACTGACATGGCAGGCAAAACCCAGAGGACAAACCATCAACAAAAAAAATATAATTCAGCATACCACTGATTTCAATGGCTGGCACTTTTATAATAGGGCGAAATATTCCCCGATTGCAGTTCCTAGGGTTTCCACTAGATGTCAACAGTCTTTAGAAAGAGTTTCAGGCTGTTTTTTTTAATGAGGAAGAAGTTAGTTTTTCTAAGCGGCTCCCATTTTGGCTGTAGTGTTTCTAAGTGCATGGCCGAGAGAGCGCGTTCTTTTTGTTTATCTCCGGTAAAGACAATAGCGATTATCCGTCTTAAATTTGATTGTTTATTTGCATATTAAATGTTTGATTATAAACGTTGATTTACTTGTTTGGATAAGTTTATTGGTAACGTTTGGGATTCATTTTGTATGCATTTTGAAGGAAGAGAAAACGAGTGGATTATTGACTGAAGCGCGCCAGCTAAACTGAGTATATATGGATATAAAGAAGAACATCATCGAACAAAAGGACTGTTTTTTATGTAACTGGGACCTTTTGGAGTGCCAACAGAAGAAGATCTTCAAAGGTAAGGCATATATTATATTGCTATTTCTGACTTTCGTGTCGCAACTCTCTGGTTGAAAATGATTTGTTATGCATTTGTGTGCTGGGCGCTGTCTCAGATAATCGCATGGTTTGCTTTCGTCGTAAAGCCTTTTTGAAATCTGACACCTCGGCTGGCTTAACAACAAGTTAAGTTTTATTTTGATGTATTATACTTGTGATTTCATGAAAGTTTAATATTTATAGTAATTTAATTTGAATTTGGCGCTCTGCCATTTCACAGGATGTTGGCCAGGTGGGACGCTACTGTCACACCTATCCCAAAGAAGCAAAATATTTACAAGCAAGGGCAGACCGAAATGGCTTGTGTCAACCACTGAGCTATAAAAAGAGCTAGAGACAGCCTCCAAGATGGCCGACCGTTGTTTTCAATGTAATCTACTTGCATAGATCGATTCGTGGGGGCTGACATCTTGCTAGGTCCGGGTTTCAGAAGTCCATTAGTACATGTGCACTGGAGCACAGCCTGAGCCCAGCACCTGCAGGAGCAGGGACGTGCATTCCAGAACGAGCTAGAGCTGGGTTGTGGATCTTGATTAGTGGGAGATGGGAAATCTGCAGGCAGGAAGCACCAGCACACAACCACTAGAAACATGAAGAAAATGTTGTGTATGCCAGTCACTTATTCAGGACTAAGAGGACAGTGGTCTAGATTGACAGTATGATATTTTCTGTTTAAAACAAGGCAATCACAACAATCACGTCTTGTTGCAGCCATAGCTCGGTAACATCAGGTGTACTCTGGGAACTGTAGTCCTCTTAATTCACAAATCACAAAGGTGTTTTTTTGATTGAAATGTTTTACTTGTTGAAGACGGATCAGACCAAATCAAAAAGACAACAGCTCATCAGACTTTGTTTGGGGCTACAGTACGTTCTGACTCGGGGCTCCTTCCCTGTGGCTCAAGTTTGCTTTTTGAAATCACAATATACATGTAAACAGCATGTAGAAAATGTATAGTAGCAGCGTGTAATGTTGCTGTACCTGGTGTGTGCTCACCATCCCGACCTTCCCCCACTGAGTGGTCTCAGCCTTTTAAGTGCATTGAGTGTCAGTGCATCAGTAGATGCACACGGGTGAAATGTTGCTTTTCATTTGCGCTTGGATGGCTTGATATGTTTACTCTACCTTCCAATAAAAGTTCTCAACCGATTGGTCTTTCTGCTCTTTTGTATTGGGGGGGGGGGGGCAAGAGAAGCAGAGACAGTTTGGTATGGAAAGTCAATGGTGACTCAGTCTGCCTTGCAAAATGATCTGGAGAATGAATGCACACATAACAGTGTTATTCAAAGACTGTCACAGTCCTAGGATGTCCGGGCAGCAAAGTTAAACAAAGAGTAGTGTTACTTGTTGAGTCAGACGAGCATAATTCTATTTATAACTTTATGCATGGTTTTATCAGAGCCACCGAAAAGTAGCAATTAGTGGAATTCTCACGAGAGGGTAAAGTCATTAACAGATATTAAGCATGGGATACATACAAGACATGAAATAATACATTATCTTTTAATTCACACAACTGGAACTCTTGCGATTGCCATAGCAACAGAGTTGATTGGAATTAGTTTCAGTACAGCTCATGAAGGCAAAAACAGTAAAAACAGCATCACAAAATAAACAGCCATAAAAGCACTCATATTTCATCAATGTTCTAAATCTCGAGAGCCACTGCACATACTAGTGTCAACTGCTAACCGGGATAGTATTGTCCTCACCAAAGTGTTTATTAGAGGAAGCTACTAGACTATTCAAATCAAATCAAACTTGATTTGTCACATGCTCCGAATACAACCTTACCGTGAAATGCTGACCTATAAGCCCTTAACCAACAATGCAGTTTTATTAATATATATATATATATTTTTTTTTTTTTAAGTAACACAATAAAATAACAATAACAAGGCTATATACAGGGGGTACCGGTACCCCCTTGGTACGGGTAAGTCGAGGTAATTCAGGTAACATGTAGGTGGGGGTAAAGGGACTAAACGTACATAGATAATAAACAGCGAGTAGCAGAAGCGTAACAAAAGGGGGTCAATGTAAATAGTCCAGGTGGCCATTTGATTAGCTGTTCAGTAGACTTATGGCTTGGGGGTAAAGGATGTTAAGGAGCCTCTTGGACCTAGACTTGGCACTCCAGTACCGCTTGCCTTGCTGTAGCAGAGAGAACAGTCTATGACTAGGGTGACTGGAGTCTTTGACAATTTTTGGGTCCTTCCTCTGACCGACGCAGCAACGGTGTCTGTCCTCAAGGTGAGGAGGTGCTGAAGGTGTGGGAGGCGAAAAGGTTGAGAAGTTCTGGCGGAAGTACATGATGACGTCGCACGGTTCTCCGTTGTAACAGGAACCCCTAGAAGTCAGCCATCATGGCGTGGAGATCCGAGTGCTGCCGTCACGTGTGTGTGTGTAACACACATGCTGTACACACGTCAGGTCATGTTGGAAACGTATGTGTTAGCGGTTTAAGAGTGAGGGACGAGACCAGGGTGAAAGTAGAGGGTAATGGGTAAGTGTAGGGAAAGACTTCATATGTCACCTTCTTGTCCAGGAAATTGGAGTGGATCTGTCCTCCGAAAACAGACCAGACACCTCTTCTCAAACACTGGCTAATCATCACTCACCTCTGACACACACACCAAAACATGGGAACACTCCTAAAAGTAAGTGTGTGTGTGTGTGTGTGTGTGTGTGTGTGTGTGTGTGTGTGTGTGTGTGTGTGTGTGTGTGTGTGTGTGTGTGTGTGTGTGTGTGTGTGTGTGTGTGTGTGTGTGTGTGTGTGTCTACCTGTGTGTATTTGGGGCGGGACCAGCAAAAGCCTCATGTTGACGGAGAGCCCACCTGTATTCGGCTGGCCAGGATATGACATCACAAAGGGAGAAAGTGATGGCTGGAGGAGTGGTTCCCTGAATGTAAGTTACATTTGATTGATTGTATAAGTGATGTCTGCTTACTTGTCCTCTCCACCCCAAACACCTCCAGTGCCATAGACAGGCAGGCTGTTTGGGGAGAGAAACATAAACAGTGACCACAGACTTAGAAAGTGAGGACTGGCAATATGTCCTCACATCTCTCAGACTCTCCCCCATCTCAAACTTCCTCCTCCACCCGTGTCTCTTGCCTCCCTCCCCCTACCACCTTCCTCCTCCCTTCTTTCTCTTGCAGCTCTCCGTTCCCCTCAGACACAGAAAGTCTTCAAAAACACGCTGCAGTGCTGGACCTCCATGGTCCCTATACACACACACACACACACACACACACACACACACACACACAATTCAAGTAGCTATTGAGTGAGTGTGTGTGCTCCTTTGGTAGCATCTGTCTGTGTGGGATGGATGTATCCATACATGGCTGTGAGAGAAAGTGTGACTGCATTGACATGTTAGTCATTTAGCAGACACTCTTATCCAGAATGACTTACAGGAGCAATTAGGGTTAAGTACCTTGCTCAAGGGCACATCAACAGATTTTTCACCTAGTCTGCTCAGAGATTCGAAACCAGCAACGTTTCGATTACTGGTCCAACGCTCTTAACCATGAGGCTACCTGCCACCCTACAGGTGTATGTTTGTTGTCATGGACATTTACCCATAGGAACATGCCTTGCTACCACTGTATCAAAGCCCTTGTTCTGTATTATATCATCTACATTCAACAATGAACGGATCTCCGACTGCTTACCTCATCTGCTTAGGTGACCTCTGAGCTGTAGCTGGCTGCCAGCCTGCTTATGGCTTGGGGGTAAAGGATGACACCTGTCCCATTGACATCTGCTGCGGGGCCCCACAGGGCCTCCAGTGGTGCCTTGCTCAGGCTGCGTGGATAGGGGCCTCACCTCACTACACCCACGACGGACGGATGGATGGATTGAGGTGGCGGGGGGATTAAAAAATGAACTAATCAACTTCTCATCCAGTGTGTGTTTGGGACGGAGGTGTGTGTGCGTGTGTTGGAATGTGGAATCTCACCCAATTTATTTCCAACCTAACAGGCCCCGGTTAATGAGCTGGAGCTAAGTATCATCTCTCTCGTCTCTCCACGGTTTCATGGTGACTCTGTGTGTGTGTGTGTGTGTGTGTGTGTGTGTGTGTGTGTGTGTGTGTGTGTGTGTGTGTGTGTGTGTGTGTGTGTGTGTGTGTGTGTGTGTGTGTGTGTGTGTGCATTTTACTATACTTGTGAGCACCAGAAGTACTCACAAGAACAGTAAACCAATGAAAATTCAGAGAAGTGAGGACATTTTGCCAGTCCTCACTTGTAAAAAGGCTATTTTAGGCTTAGGGGTTAGAATTAGAGTTGGGGTGAGGTTTAGGAGTTAGGTTTAAGTTTAGGGTTAGGGTTATGAGTTAGGGTTAGGTTTAGAGTTTAAGGTTAGGGAAAATAGAATTTTGAATGGGAATCACTTGCTGGTCCACAAAAATTCCTCACAAGTATAGTAAGACATAGCTGTGTGTGTGAGGACCAATTACTTTCTTGTGCTAACACACACACACACACACACACACACATACACACACACACACACACACACTCTCTTGCTCTCTCTAATTCTCCATTCCTCACACATACTGTGGATACTTGGTAGTGTTTGGTAATTACGGAAAAGTTTGTGGCAGTTTGAGAGCTTCTTGAGGCTTTGGATAGAAAACCATTACTAAGTGTCATTGGCCCTGCAGAGTATGCCAGTCAAATAAATGGGAAATAGGATGATGTTATCCCTAGGGGCTGATCTAAGGTCAGTTTGACATTTTCCTTCCTAATGATAAAGGTTAGGTTTTAGGGGAGGGTGCCAATTTAGTTAGTAAGTGTGTGTGTGTGTGTGTGTGTGTGCTCTCTCTCACATTTCCCCTCCTAAGGTTAGCTTTTAGGGAACAGTGACAATTTCTACCTGTGGTGGACATTTCGGCTCGATACAAACAATGGCTGAGACCAAATGGCACCCTATGGTAAAATGGATGCATTACATACGGAATAGGGTGCCGTTTGGGATGAACCCAATGACGTCCTGAAATCAAATGTCACACTTGTAGATATCGGCTTCTACATGTGCCCCAATGATGCCTCTGTCATTCTTCTCAGCCAGCCCACCTCAAGGGGACCAATGCCGTCGCCTGTATAGAAAATACTGAAAGCATGTGTCACATGACAGAACATTGATAAGAGCTCACTGTGACCTTTAGAGAAACGCCAGTCGAACTTCTGAGCAAAATCCTGCACACAGATGCACGCATAAACACGCGCATATACACACAAACTCAAAAAACACACATGCACACTCACATCTGGAACATATTGGACCTAACATTTTAGGAGGCTGAGCATAGTCTTTGATATGAAAGGTACCATGGTCTTGTTTCTAATGAGAAGTTTGACAGATGGCAAAACTATAAGAACTAGGCCCTCAAACATCTCTCTACTTTGTTATATTGCCCCATAGACATCCAGTGGGAAGGGTGGGAGTCGACGGAGAGAGTAGACAGTGATAGAGGAACAATAAATAAACTTTGACAGATAAGTTCCATTTCCTCACTGTCTTCTTAACTCGTTTCTAATGATCCTCTACAGGATCGGTGGGTCCCCCTCGGGACGGTTGAGCTAACGAAGGCTAATGCAATTAGTAACAAGGACATTTCCCAGGACATAGACATATCTGATATCTTAAATTCTTATCAATCTAACTTCACTGTCCAATTTACAGTAGCTGTTACAGTGAAAGAATACCATACTATTGTTTGAGGAGCGTGCACAGTTATGACCTTGAAAAGTTATAAATAAACCAGTTAGGCACATTTGTGCAGTCTTGATATACAAAATGTTGAACAGAAATGCAATGGTTCATTGGATCAGTCTAAGACTTTGCACATACACTGCGGCCACCTAGTGGGGAAAAAAAAAATCTAAATTGCACCTGGACTGGAATAATACATTATGGCCTTTCTCTTGCATTTCACGGATGGACGGACGGACTGTAAAAATAATTACAGTCCGCCCGTCTGTCCGTCCATCCTTACTTGAAAATATTGCAGTGCTCTACCCAGTGTACTAAATTCACAGCACCTTTAGTGAAGACACTTAGATGCCACAGAGGGATATCAAAGTAGGTTAAAAATATATATAGTGTCATGCCTGTAACAGAGTGAGTTGCAATAATGGGTCATTATTAATAACTGTGTAACTCAAATAAATGATTAAACATCTGCTTGAGCATATATCACAAGGCAAATAATACTTTGCTTCTTCAGCACACATTAAGCATACATTTAAAATGCACTTAAGACAATAATGAAACAAAAGCGTGACAACAGTCAAAAAATAGCCCTCTGTCTATTCCACAAACGCACACACACACACAAAACATACACGTACAAAACACATACGCACAAAAAAAAGTTACATCCAGAATGTATAACATTTAAATTTCAGATTTCATTGAGTAATGTCAGATGAAAAGTGTTTCCAATGAAACCCTGATAGCTTGGCTTCTCTACGTGTGTGCGGACGTCCGGTATTCACCACTAATTACATTGGAGTGTGAGTGTAGAGTCATGCAGAGACCACTGTACTGTAGTAAGGCTGTGCTCTGTCCTTAAACTAATGGACTGACTGTTCTTAACAGGGTTAACTCAATAAGTGCCTAAACACCCTGATCCTATTAAGAGACCCACTAAATGGTGTCAAGGGGAGCAAGGGAGTAGGGTTTCATTCGTAAATGCAACGAGAGGTTAATTCGCTGACACTGCATCATGGTTTAACTAGGGTCATGGTACACTTATAGTACGGGGGGGTTAATGTGCAATTTCAGGTCTGATATTTGACTGAGTTAATTATATTGATTGATAACTCTGCTCTCGGCAAAAATGAACCAGATTAATGTTCAGCAAAAGAGTAAACAACATTTACAGTAAGCCTGTATTTCACCCTGTACTGGAGGAGTTGAATATCTGTAATGTTAGAGCTATTTCACCCTGTACTGGAGGAGTTGAATATCTGTAATGTTAAAGCTATTTCACCCTGTACTGGAGGAGTTGAATATCTGTAATGTTAAAACTATTTCACCCTGTACTGGAGGAGTTGAATATCTGTAATGTTAAAGCTATTTCACCCTGTACTGGAGGAGTTGAATATCTGTAATGTTAAAACTATTTCACCCTGTACTGGAGGAGTTGAATATCTGTAATGTTAAAACTATTTCACCCTGTACTGGAGGAGTTGAATATCTGTAATGTTAAAACTATTTCACCCTGTACTGGAGGAGTTGAATATCTGTAATGTTAAAACTATTTCACCCTGTACTGGAGGAGTTGAATATCTGTAATGTTAAAGCTATTTCACCCTGTACTGGAGGAGTTGAATATCTGTAATGTTAAAGCTATTTCACCCTGTACTGGAGGAGTTGAATATCTGTAATGTTAAAACTATTTCACCCTGTACTGGAGGAGGTGAATATCTGTAATGTTAAAGCTATTTCACCCTGTACTGGAGGAGTTGAATATCTGTAATGTTAAAGCTATTTCACCCTGTACTGGAGGAGTTGAATATCTGTAAGTTAATGTTAAAGCTATTTCACCCTGTACTGGAGGAGTTGAATATCTGTAATGTTAAAGCTATTTCACCCTGTACTGGAGGAGTTGAATATCTGTAAGTTAATGTTAAAGCCTATACAAGATGTTACATTTGTGCACAACCTTTCAGGTGATTGCATCATTTCAGAGACCCAATTTCTAGCATTCAAACCAACTCAACAAAACAACTCACAACTCTGAAATGACCTACATTTTTTACAATCCAAAAATATTTTCTCACTTTCTTTAAAAAGACCATTTCCTTTTTTTGTTCTTGCTTTAACAAAGACTATTTTCAAGGGATGGAATTAAATGATTCTAGGGTTCTGCACCGCAATGAAAATGACAGGAACCTGCTCTTTGTCTAGAATTTCACTCCTCCGTCTCATTACTCCATCTCCCTCTCTGCTCATCTGACGTGTCTGTGTAGTGAGGGAGAGTCACAGTAAAAAGGACAAGAGTTCAGGACTGGAAGAGCTGCCACCAATCACTCCCCAAAGCACCGGGCGGCTACTGCTTGACATGTTCCCATGCCAACCGTCTCCCTCATCACCGTAGAAACCACCAGGCCCTCTGTTGCTGCATAGAGGGGAGGATGGAGCAGAGAGGGCGGGGGGGGGGGGGTAGATAGATAGATAAATAAGAGTGAAAGAAAGAATAATAGAGCGAGAGAGAGCGAGAGAGAGAAGGAGGGATGTAGAGGGAGAGAGGGGTGAAAGAAGGTTGAATATTCTCTCTCAGATTCATGCTAAAATCAATGCGGGCGCAACAAATTTAAGCATAATATGCTTTTTGACACTGTACACATCCAGTCAATAAGGAAACACTGTTGAATACTTTTCATGTCACAAACAAAAGACAAGGATCACATTGAGGGCCTTAATAGATCTTTAGATCAGTGGTGCGAATAGGATTCATTATTTTCATCAAAAGAACGGACCTCCTTGATTGCTTTTTAAAATGTATTTCTTTATCATTCATTCTTCCTTATTTTCTATCCATCCATTGTTCTTCCATTCTAACTCTTCCTTCTTCCTTTCCTTCAATCCAAGCACTTTCTTCCTAGAGAGAGAGAGAGAGAGAGAAATAAAGCACTTTGAATTGAATTGAGAGAGAGAGTGAGAGAGAGAGAAATGGGGAGATGGAGAGAAAAAGAAGAAATGGTTAACAATTAAAAGCCAAATTGGCTCTAACATAATTAGAACATGTAGCTCCGCAGTCGCTCAGTTAGCCCTAGTAATTAAGTCCTTCAGCCTGTTACCGCTCGGCCATTGCGGTTCTATAGAAATCAGACCCTCGCTGATCCAAAATGGCCAACGTCTCCTCAGGCAGTCCATCCATCTACTATGGGCTTAAATCACCTCCAATCTGTGTGAAACTGACGTAGCAGCTAAGTCGCTGGGCAGACTTTTAAATCATTTCGGGTAACCGTATTAGTACAACAGTGGTGGCATTTTATGCCCAGGGACCATTAAGATAGGATTTATCAACAGCATTTGAAGGTTTATGCATCATTTTAATAAACTACACATCGGGCACACACCGGTTGAATCACTGTTGTTTCATGTCATTTCAATGAAGTTATTTACTGTAAGTAAATAACAGTGCGATCTCGTGAGTCTGCTCCCAGCTACCCGTTTGATTTCATCTTCGTGCGGCTTCTTCGATTTCAGGCTTCCAAGAAATATGAGGCTGGGCAGTTTGGGGGGGGTAACGCAACGCCGTTTATTACTTCTGGAGGTTGTGGTGCGGGGAGAGAAATCAATAGGCAGCTTTCATGTACCTTCATCTATCATGGATGGTGTGAACTTAATACCCTGCCCTGGGGAAGGAGGGAGGGGGGAGACAGAGGGTAGGTGGAGGGATGGATGGAGAGAGGGAGAGAGAGAGGGTAGGTGGAGGGATGGATGGAGAGGGGAGAGAGGGTAGGTGGAGGGATGGATGGAGAGATGGAGAGAGAGGGTAAGTGGAGGGATGGATGGAGAGAGGGAGAGAGGGTAGGTGGAGGGATGGATGGAGAGAGGGAGAGAGAGAGAGGGTAGGTGGAGGGGTGGATGGAGAGATGGAGAGAGAGGGTAGGTGGATGGAGAGATGGAGAGAGAGGGTAAGTGGAGGGATGGATGGAGAGAGGGAGAGAGAGAGGAAAGGTGGAGGGGTGGATGGAGAGAGGGAGGGGAGAGAGAGAGGGTAGGTGGAGGGATGGATGGAGAGAGACAGTAGGTGGAGGGATGGATGGAGAGAGGGAGAGAGAGAGAGGGTAGGTGGAGGGATGGATGGAGAGAGGGAGAGAGAGGGTAGGTGGAGGGATGGATGGAGAGAGGGAGAGAGAAGGTAGGTGGAGGGATGGATGGAGAGAGGGAGAGAGAAGGTAGGTGGAGGGATGGATGGAGAGAGGGAGAGAGAGACAGAGAGGGTAGGTGGAGGGATGGATGGAGAGAGAGAGGGTAGGTGGATGGATGGATGGAGAGAGGGAGAGAGAGGGTAGGTGGGGGTGGATGGAGAGATGGAGAGAGAAGGTAAGTGGAGGGATGGATGGAGAGAGGGAGGGAGAGAGGGTAGGTGGAGGGATGGAGAGAGGGAGAGAGAAAGAGGGTAGGTGGAGGGTAATGGAAGAGTAGAAGTCGCAGGAGGAGGAATGGAAGCAGAAAAATAGGGAGTAGAAGGGTAAAGGAGGGAGGGACGAAAAAACGGGAGTGAGAACCAATGAAAGGGTTCTCAGTGAGTTCAGGTTGGGGTTTGTGTTCTGGTCCATGTTGACACCATAAGACTCCACAGGAGAACAAAAGCAGATCCAGCGGGTAAAGAAGCAGTATGTCCCTACTGACTTTAAGGGTTTAGGCCTAAATATATAAGGGAGGAATTATTTCTATTTTGAGAGGAAAGAACTGAATAATAAGAACAAGGTCAAATAGAGGAGACTATTTATGTACTCAATCTTGGGGCTTTTTTTAAAGGTCGGGAAAGAAACACCACGCAGACGAGACAAGAACGACAGACACGAATGAAAGACTCCTCAGATGTACCTGGGTGGGCCAGCAAGGCTCTCTCTCTCTCTCTCTCTCTCTCTCTCTCTCTCTCTCTCTCTCTCTCTCTCTCTCTCTCTCTCTCTCTCTCTCTCTCTCTCTCTCTCTCTCTCTCTCTCTCTCTCTCTCTCTCTCTCTCTCTCTCTCTCTCTCTCTCTCTCTCTCTCTCTCTCTCTCTCTCTCTCTCTCTCTCTCTCTCTCTCTCTCTCTCTCTCTCTCTCTCTCTCTCTCTCTCTCTCTCTCTCTCTCTCTCTCTCTCTCTCTCTCTCTCTCTCTCTCTCTCTCTCTCGTTAACATTGCCAAAGCAAGAAAGGTAGATAATAAATAAAAATTAACAGTAGACATCACACATACAGAAATTTCAAAACAATAAAGACAATAATCTGGCATCCCAACCTCCTGCTGTAGCTCCAAGCTGCACAAGCTAAGCAGCAACCATTGATCAGAATATTTGTGTATCCCTCCTAAAGCCCTGACTGACTCAGTTCCAAAATGGCATGTTTTTAGTTTGGCTAGATACAGTTCAAGTCGGAAGTTTACATACACCTTAGCCAAATACATTTAAACTCAGTTTTTCACAGTGGGTGATGGTGTCCATTGACAGTGGGTGATGGTGTCCAGTGACAGTGGGTGATGTGTCCTGTGACAGTGTGTGATGTGTCCAGTGACAGTGGGTGATGTGTCCTGTGACAGTGTATGATGTGTCCAGTGACAGTGGGTGATGTGTCCTGTGACAGTGTGTGATGTGTCCAGTGACAGTGGGTGATGGTGTCCTGTGACAGTGGGTGATGTGTCCTGTGACAGTGTGTGATGTGTCCAGTGACAGTGGGTGATGTGTCCTGTGACAGTGGATGATGGTGTCCAGTGACAGTGGGTGATGTGTCCTGTGACAGTGTGTGATGTGTCCAGTGACAGTGGGTGATGTGTCCTGTGACAGTGTGTGATGTGTCCAGTGACAGTGGGTGATGGTGTCCAGTGACAGTGGGTGATGGTGTCCAGTGACAGTGGGTGATGTGTCCTGTGACAGTGTGTGATGTGTCCAGTGACAGTGGGTGATGTGTCCTGTGACAGTGTGTGATGTGTCCAGTGACAGTGGGTGATGTGTCCAGTGACAGTGGGTGATGGTCAAAGTTTTATTCATGGAATAGGGGTATGGTTTATTGCATATGTCTTATATGTATGCCTCCATTCAGATATAGATCACTCTGTTAAATATCCTCTACAGGATCGGTGGGCTAACGTGATTAGCATGAGGTTGTAAGTAACAAGAACATTTCCCAGGACATACGCGTTCTTCCAACGTCAGATGTCTAAATTCTTGTTAATCTAACTGCACTGTCCAATTTAAAGTAGCTAGTACAGTGAAATAATACCATGCTATTGTTTGAGGAGAGTACACAGTTATGAACTTGAAAATGTATTAATAAACCAATTAGGCACATTTAGGCAGTCGTGATACAACATTTGAACAGAAATACAATGGTTCATTGGATCAGTCTAAAACTTTGCACATACAATGCTGCCATCTAGTGGCCAAAATCTAAATTGTGCCTTGGCTGGAATAATACATTATGGCCTTTCTCTTGCATTTCAAAGATGATGGTGCAAAAACAAAATGCTAACAAAAACACGTGTTTTTCTTTATATTATCTTTTATCAGATCTAATGTCATATATTCTCCTACATTTATTTAACATTTCCACACAAGTGTTTTCTTTCAAATGGTATCAAGAAAATGCATATCCTTGATTCAGGTGCTGAGCTACAGGCATGTCATTTTAGGCAAAAATACACACAAAAAAGTTGTCTGGAACAGGGATGTTGTTTCGGTGTGCCAATTCGTAGGCAGGTTCTCCACATTTGAGGCTACTAAGCCCATGAAACTAGCTTGAAATGTTCATCAAGCCCAGGCTCCATGTCACCAGATAAGACCTTGTGTGCCTCTGCTACTCTGTCACAGCCGCGCTTTCACACAGGTTCATGTTCCTTTTCCTTTTTGTCAATGTACCTCTTCAAAGACATTCAACCTCAAGGGTGGCTAGACCTCTGCTTGTTTTGCATTTGTATACACAGGACATGATGTCTGCTATGTAACAATAACAATGCACTATTTTGAGTTCATATGGGATGACACACATGGGATGACACATTGAAAAAATACTATGCATATTATACATAAAACTGTAATCATCATTTGTATGGGGTATGGTGGACATTGCCTCAAGGCGAACATTTTGATTATATTAGCGCACAAAGCCACAAGAAAGCAATTTCATGCTAGGTTTAGGACCTCATATTGTAGCTCATAGCAGTGGCAGTGCGTGGGTAAAATCACTGAGGAAGCCAAGCCAGAAAAAAATGCCATATTACAACCTTTGTGTTGTGATAATTGCGTTGTATGCTTTATAACCTGTTATAACCTGCCTTGACACCGTGATAATGAACTTATCCGGCCTAAAGGCCGAGACAATAAGAGGAAGAAGTGGCAGAATACATTAAACCACACCTTTGTTTCATCAAAACACCAGAGAGCCACATCTGTCCGGTGGAGACCACAAGGCATATTGCATGTAACAAACAGTTACATGACCTACAGCATGGTCAATCAAGTTCACTTTTCTGACATTTTCTGAGTACTAAACTACTATTGATTTAGAACCACGTAGAGTTACTGCAAGTCACAAAGAAAACTGCTGTGCAGTTGGTGCCACCACCATTCCAGCACCATTTACACTTCAACATTTGAACATTAATTCAATCACCTCTGCTTAGTCTAATACAATGGCAACTAAAAGATCAAAAAAAATTTAGTCCAATCAACATAAGCTAAATATCATGTGGCTGTCCATGGTCCTGATTTCTGTGAGTGTGAGTGAGTGAGTGAGTGAGTGAGTGAGTGAGTGAGTGAGTGAGTGAGTGAGTGAGTGAGTGAGTGAGTGAGTGAGTGAGTGAGTGTTTGTGTGTGTGTGTGTAAGTAGAAAAAACATGTTGACTCACCTTGTAGAGAAACGCAGTTGTGTTGTGACAAGGTAGGGGGGCTGTACAGAAGATAGCCCTATTTGGTAAAAGACCAAGTCCATATTATGGCAAGAACAGCTCAAATAAGCAAAGAAAAACAACAGTCCATCATTACTTTAAGACATGAAGGACAGTCAATGCGGAAAATGTAAAGAACTTTGAAAGTTTCTTCAAGTGCAATCGCAAAAAACATCAAGAGCTGTGATGAAACTGGCTTTCATGAGGACCACAGGAAAGGAAGACCCAGAGTTACCTCTGCTACAGAGGACAAGTTCATTAGAATTAACTGCACCTCAGAATGCAGACCAAATAAATGCTTCACTGAGTTCAAGTAACAGACATATCTCAACATCAACTGTTCAGAGGAGACAGTGTGAATCAGGTCTTCATGGTCGAATTGCTGCAAAGAAACCACTACTAAAGGACACCAATAAGAAGAAGAGACTTGCTTGGGCCAAGAAACACGAGTAATGGACATTAGACCGGTGGAAATATGTCCTTTGGTCTATTTAATCCAAATGTGAGATTTTTGGTTCCAACTGCCGTGTCGTTGTGAGATGCAGAGTAGGTCAATTGATGATCTCTGCATGTGTGATTACCACCGTGAAGAATGGAGGAGGAGGTGTGATGGTTTGGGGGTGCTTTGTGGGTGACACTGTCTGTGATTTATTGAGAATTCAAGGCACACTTAAACAGCATGGCTACCAGAGCATTCTGCAGCGATATGCCATCCCATCTGGTTTGCGCATAGTGGGACTATCGTTTTCAGGAGGACAATGACTCATCACATCTCCAGGCTGCGTAAAGGGTATGTGACCAAGAAGGAGAATGATGGAGGGCTGCATCAGATGACCTGGCCTCCACAATCACCCGACCTCAACCCACTTGAGATGGTTTGGGATTGTGAAGGAAAGTGAAGGAAAATCAGTTAACAAGTGCTCAGCATATGTGAGAACCCCTTCAAGACTGTTGGAAAAGCATTCCAGGTAAAGCTGGTTGAGAGAATGCCAAGAATGTGCAAAGCTGTCATCAAGGCAAAGTTGACTACTTTGAAGAATCTCAAATATAAAATATATTTGGATTTGTATTAAAACTATTTTGGTTACTACATGATTCCGTATGTGCTATTTCATAGTTTTGATGTCTTCACTATTTTTCTACAATGTAGAAAATGGTAAAAATAAAGAAAAACCCTTCAATGAGTAGGTGTGTCCAAACTTTTAACTGGTACTGTACATCTAGCTACATGTTGAACTTCCATCCTCTCAGGCAGGAGGCACAATGTATGAATTTATGGTTGGATCAGAATCACCGTTATATCCACTGGCCAGTATGGATAATTAAGTAAAACCACAAGTCCAAAACCCTATCTCTATCCATGACTAATTTAGGAAAGGGATCATTTTAGCCAGCTAGCCACCGGAGGACAACTACACAACGAGTTTCAACAATTCAATTTGTTTCTATCAAATGACATTTGGCTTGATGTGATTTGATTGTTGTGAAGCCAAATCCAAACTGGCTTCCCTTGACACTTTTTTTCTGTGCGCCAGGACATGGCCGCAGGAAGTAAGGGTGCTGAGGGTGCTGCAGCACCCCCTGAAAAATCTGATTAAAAAAATAAAAGTAATATACGTATATGTTATTTAAAACAAAAAAATTGTCACAAAAGTAGTGCACTGGGCCTTTACTCGTCCTGTATTAGTGGACCGATATAGCCTTCTGTTTATTTTTATTTCAAAAGACTATCAGCCTAACAGATAGGAAAGTAAAGGTGCATTTGGATAAAGTTGAGTGAAGTGAACGTTTTTGAGTGAGCTGCAGACACACACGCACACACACACACACACACACACACTACAATATGGTGGTTGTCAGCATCGACAGGCATTGACATTGATCCATACCCAGAAGGCTTTGTGATAAGGTCTTTAAGCAGAACCAATAAGCTGTCAGCTTCTAGGAAGATCAGAGCTGATTGGACAGCTGTCAATGAGGGTGTCAGTGACAGGGGAGAGAGCTGTGTGAAGACATTTAGCTGATCTGGAGGAATCCCACAATGCTTTGTGTCTACTTTTCCCTCTTTTTTTACGGAGGAAAATGGCAAGGCACGTTTACAACATGTCTTACTTGAGAATTTGATGATTCACTAAAAAAAAACAGCATATTCAGATTACAGATTTCAGAATTTTCTCTCAGTCTTCCATTGACATCAATAAATGATTTAAGCAAAAGTGTGCTTATCTCAACTCTAAATCATCTCCGTCGCTGAATAGTATCCAAGATTCATTTTTTAAACTGAAAACATTTCTTGCTGAACACTTTTACAAGGATAAAATCTCAGTATATAAGCCAGTATGTTGTTTAGTGTGACCGGCAACAACATTTTCAGGTTGAAAAGAGTGAAAATTGCCTCAGCTGACCTCAACTCCACACTGCCAAATACTCTCTCAGCTATGATTGCATCTCTGTAGCCTGAGAGCTCCTAAAGTACAACTCAACACCATCAGTCTAGGAACTGGCTCTATCTTCTCCATGACAACATCCCATTTCCTCTGAGAACCATTTCAAGTTGAATCTTCACATCGTGAACACTCCATACGAATTGCACACCACCATCACACCACCATCATGTGAAACACAACAAGTCAAAAGGTCAAAGGTTATCCAGAAGAGGTGGCGAGGAGAGGAAAAGGTGGGAACAATTGCGCTTGTATGAAATGAGACTATTTTTCCACTCGCGCTTCATCAGGCAAATGACATTTACAGAGGAAGTACATATGTGTAAAATGGTAAAAGGACATTTAGATGGTTGTGCCAGACATGTTATAGACTCATTTTTTTTAAACATGTGCATGATTTTCTCAGATAGGAGAGTAAATGCCCATTTGGATCAAGTTCAGGGAAGTGAAAGTCAAGTGTGCACACACACGCCGCCAACACACTACAATACGGTGGTTGTCCAGATCGACAGGCCTTGACATTGATCAATACCCAGTAGGCCTTGTGATAAATTATTTGAGGAGAACCAATAAGCTGTCACCTTCTAGGAAGATCAGAGCTGATTGGACAGCTGTCAATGAGGCTGTCAGTGACAGGGGAGAGTGCTGTGTGAAGACATTTAGCTGATCTGGAGGAATCCCACAATGCTTTGTATCTACTTTTACCTCCTTACGGAGGAAAATGGCAAGGCACGTTTACAACATGTCTTATTTGAGCATTTGATGATCCACTAAAAAAAAACAGCAAAAATCCTTAATGCACTTTCAAATAATAATAAAAGTATGTTCTAGCTGAATAGAGACAGAAACATACCCTTGATTCATTTTGCAACGTTATACCATCTCAATGTATTGTAGAGTACATACATTTCAAGGTTGAAAATAGTGAATATTGCCTCACCTGACCTCAACTCCACTCCACACTGCCAAATACTCAGTCAGCTATGATTGCATCTCTGCAGCCTGTGAGCTCCTAAAGTACAACTCAACACCATCAGTCTAGGAACTGGCTCTATCTTCTCTATGACGACATCCCATTTCCTCTGAGAACCATTTCAAGTTGAATCTTCATATCATAAACACTCCCTGTGAATTGCAACGCCATCATGTGAAACACAACAAGTCATGGAAAGCCAATCTAACACCTCCTCAGGTGTAATAAGCTGTGAAATAAACTATTATTTAACCAAACAAATTGGATTATCATCAGACAACACCTTTCCAACAGAAAAAAACCCTAATATGGTAAACACAACAATACATTAGGGAATAATATATCTACCATCCCCTCAGAAAAAATGTAACAAAACCTCCCCAAAGGTGAATCACCTCACCACATACGATGTGTCATGTCACCTTTGTTAATAAAAATCTGAAGGAGAATCTCAATTGGTTTTGCTCGACTCGTCTCGTCCTCTCTTTCGTCCTCTCCTCTTCTTGAAAAAAGGTCAACGGTAACGGAGGAGAGGTGGTGAGGTGAAGAAAGGTGGAAATCGCACTTGTATGAAATGAGACTCTCCTTCTCCACTTGCACATCATCAGGCAAATTACATTTACAGAGGAGGAATCCCAAATGACATTTAGCTGGCTGTTCCAGACATGTGTGTGGCTGATTCAAAAGAGGTGTGGCGGATTTCAAAACGCTTCCGCGTTAGGGAGTCGAGAGGACACTCTCGTCTTCCCTCGGCAGGAGGAGGCTATCGAGGAAGACACTCCTCCATTCGGTTATTAACGAATTGGCACACTCCTCGACCACTTATCGGTTTGCGGGTCACGGAGGAGAGGAGGAGGAAGGAGTGTGAAGTGAAGGAGAGGATGACTTTACCTCAAATGAGAATCTCCCTGAGGCAGCAGGGAGAATCTCGACAACCCCTTCCCATGTTCTGTACTACGTAACACATACACACACAATCCCCCCACCAGTTGCTGAGAGGGAATAAGAAACAGAAGATCAATCCCCCTGTGGAGCAGTGGCTGGCTGTCGGACCAATTTAACTGCATAATGATGGTAACTCAGGGAGGCCAGCAAGCTGGTACCAATTTAATGCTCATTGCTCTTGTATGCTAATCCTGTCGGTCAGTAGCCACAGTGACCTCTGGTGCTACTACGGCAACGGAGAGCTGACTGTCTGTCTGTCTTTAATGACCTGGTGGACACAGGCAATGAGGTTATCAATTAAAACAAGCTTGATATTAAAAAAAGGTTGGAAACTGCAATGAAAGAGAGGGAAGGAGGGGGAGAAAGAGAGCGAGAGAGAATGAGAGAGCGCAGGAGGGGTGAGAGAGCAGGGATTGGGGAGAAAAAAATTAATAGAGAAGGCGATGGAGAGAGAAAAGGGGGAGGGGTTAAAGAGAGAGAGAAAAGGGGGAGGGGTTAAAGAGAGAGAGAAAGAAGGGGATGTGAATAAAAAGGAGACTCATTTAGAAGCTGGAACCAGTGGAGGCTGCTGAGGGGAGGACAGCTCACAATGATGACTGGAAACCCTGTGTTTGATGTATTTAATAACGTTCCACTTCTTCTGCTCCAGCCATTACCCATGAGCTCGTCCTCCCCAATTAGGGTGCCACCAACCTGCTGTGGCTGGAACTGATTTGGGATGTTTCTGATGAGAGCCATGGCCGGCTGTTCACTGAGCTATTGAATTGCATTTCTGTGGCATTCTATAGGCCTTCTCTATCTGTTCCAGTTAAACGGTCACTAGAACTACTCTCAACTAAATATACAGACACACCACACCAAAGGAGAGTATTCCTTTTCTAAAGTAGAGACACTTTGGAATCCATCGTGCAGGAATACAAGCTGAATAAGGTGTCCTTTTATTCAGCAGAAGATAAGACGTTATCAAACCTTGCAGGAGAATTCCATACCTCCTACCTACCCGGTGTTCCTGCTTTGAAGGGAAGCCCAAAGTCAAATGAATTATGGAACCAGCTAAAGTAATTGATTCTTGGTTCTGGGATGAAAAAAGTACAAATACACCCCACTCACCAACACACAACAACAGACACATCAACAGACACATCAATCGAGACCAAAACGGCATACTGTATTCTGTCCAGATACACATTTAGGAGAGTGTGTATGTTATGCACCAGTTTTTAAACGGTCAGTGCCGTTTAAAAACTGCTTTGAAGGGAAGCCCAAAGTCAAATGAATTATGGAACCAGCTAAAGTAATTGATTCTTGGTTCTGGGATGAAAAAAGTACAAATACACCCCACTCACCAACACACAACAACAGACACATCAACAGACACATCAATCGAGACCAAAACGGCATACTGTATTCTGTCCAGATACACATTTAGGAGAGTGTGTATGTTATGCACCAGTTTTTAAACGGTCAGTGCCGTTTAAGATGAAGGAGGACCGTTTTGTTTTCATGAGCATGGCCTCATTTGTATTACAGCATATTGTATGACTGTTACTCATATTCCATTCACCCAGTTCAATTTAACAGCGATACGTTTAGGCTACTACATGGCACTCGAATTTTCCCTATACCCACCATGAGGTTGCTACAACCTAGCTTATGAATGAACGTTTACAACGTAGGTGCAAACTGGTCGAGAGACAACATTGAGGTGACCGACAGTGACCCATGGACAGACAGTGACATTCAATACCGCCTTGCCTGCATCTAGCTGATATGGGGTGTAATCATTACTCCAAGTTGCAAACGAGATTTTCTATTGGACAAATTCATGTATGTTTATCACCATTTTGTTCCATTTGCTTCCGTTTAAGAAACATTTTTAAACAGAATTGGTGGAATGAATACACCACTGATCACACATAAACACAGTTCACTTTCATAGCAGCCACTTTGTATTCCCTGTCACACCTATGCACTCTCCTCTCACCTTTTCCCTTAACTTGTGGACTTCAATGCACAACACATCAGCTGTATGTGACTAGGTGAAAAACATTTCCAAGTCAAACCACTACACACAGCCAGCATTGTTCTTACCATATTAGCTAAAGGAACATCATAGTCAGCATAGCTAATAGAACTAACTCATTAGTAAACCTGATACAGTCATGTAGCAACATTACAGTGTACAGTTCGTAAGCAGTTACACCAGCAGGCCTTGGTGGCAATAAATTAGTAATACCAAAAGCTTACCTTGACTTGGAAGAGTTCCAGTGTTGTGTTGGAAAGTCATAGCTAGCTAGCTAACATAGCATCCCTTTGTTTGAGCAGGGTATTTCAGTAGTTTAAACTAGCTAGCTGCATTTGCAAGCTAAGTAAGTGAAACTGATCAAAAATGACAATCTCCCCCTCTCTCTATTTGTCTCTTGCTTCTCCCAAATTTTGGAAGAAATTAATTTGTTCATAAATGCTCAACATTTTTGTCTCTCTCTCTTTCTTTGAGTCATCTACTCATCACATTTTATGCACTGCAGTGCTAGCTAGCTGTAGCTCATGTTTTCAGTACTAGCTCATTCTCTGATCCTTTGATTGGGTGGACAACATGTCAGTTAATGCTGAAAGAGCTCTGATAGGCTGGAAGTTGTCATAAATACTGTGTAAGTCTATGGAAGGGGGTGAGAGCCATGAGCCTCATAGGTTTTGTTTTGAAATCAATGTGCCCAGAGGAGGAAGGAAGCTAGCTGTCCTCTGGCTACTCAATAGTGCAACCCTGCAGAGTGCTGTTGAGGCTACTGTAGACCTTCATTGCAAAACAGTGTGTTTTAATCAATTATATGTGACGTGACTATATTTTGTATAGTTTTATCTAAAAAATAATAACTTTTTTAATGATTTAGCATTTACATTTTTATGAAATTCACTGAGTATGGTCTTCCCTTCCTCCTCTGAGGAGCCTCCACTGTTATGCACATATGTGTAGTCAGTATTCCACTCAGCCCCCAACCAGATGCTGCTGAGAGCCCATGGCCCTGGAAGGAGAGGAGCAGGCCAGAGATCACTTCATCTCCAGCTCTCTCTTCATCCCTCACTCTCTCCATCCCTCTCTCTCTCTCTCCATCCCTCTCTCTCTCTCGTTCCATCCCCCTCTCTCTCTCTCTCTCTCTCTCTCTCTCTCTCTCCATATCTTTTTCCATCTCTCCTCTCTGGTCTCCTGATGTATTATTCACCACCATGAGTCTGGGCCAAGTGATACACTGCTCACTGTAAGAGATGGCATGAAGAGGGAGGTAGGGAGAGAGGGGGGGGTGGAGGGAGAGGGAGATTGAGAGGGAAGGATGGATGGGGAGCAAGAGAGGGACAGAGAGCAAAGCTAGACAGAGGATGTACATTTTACTTTAATAGCTTTATAACTTTGGTAGCCACCATATGTATATATATATATTTTACCTTTATTTAACTAGGCAAGTCAGTTAAGAACAAATTCTTATTTTCAATGACGGCCTAGGAACAACCTTCCGGTTACCAGCCCAACGCTCTAACCACTAGGCTACCCTGCCACCCACACACACACATATACACACCACACACATGCACACCTACCACACGCACGCGCACACACACACACACACACACACACACACACACACACACACACAAGCCAATTTTCAAGTCAATCCTGGCATTTCCACTCCAGCTATTTTCTACTTTCAGTCATTTGCTTTCCACTGCCCTCCAGTGCTCTCACACTGGCCCAACCCATCCCCACTATGTCATCATTATCTCCCCCAGGCTATCAGACAGTGGAGGTTAGTGAGGGTCATACACGGACCAACACTCACACACACACACATGGATGCATGCACACAGCCATGCAGTTTTCCACACACCTACACACACAAATGCGTGCAAAGACACAAACACAACATATGAAACACACATCTTTCTTACCCTACCACTCGACTGAATATTAATTTCCCTGTCCTCGCTAATTAATTCAATCATTCAGAAAAGGTATACACATCTAATCATAATCACCACAATGTGTCGCTGTGTCTCACAATATCATCATTACCCATCATACACCCACACTCACTGGGCTGTGAAGGGCGAGTCTCTCTCTCTCTGTGTGTGTGTGTGTGTGTGTGTGTGTGTGTGTGTGTGTGTGTGTGTGTGTGTGTGTGTGTGTGTGTGTGTGTGTGTGTGTGTGTGTGTGTGTGTGTGTGTGTGTGTGTGTGTGTGTGTGTGTGTGTGTGTGTGTGAGTGAGTGAGTGAGTGAGTGAGTGAGAGAGGAGATGAGGCCTAAATGCTTGTCTTTTTTTCTAATTTGATTATCTCCAATCACAGTAACATATGACTAGTATTAGAGAATTGTATTATGAAGCATGATAGCCTGTTTTGATTATCCGGAGGTAGGCTACTGTTTGAGTGACTTGTGTTCAATGGAATAATGTTATTGTGTTTGACTACATTCTATTCAGTGCAAATTACTGGGGACCCTGAATGAGTCCTCCTAAATGCAAAATAATGCTAATTTACCTATTCTCCTATTTGTTTAAAATGATATTTCTACTGCTACAAGAGTAAATCTAAAAATAAATTAAACAAGTTCTAGCCATGCGCCTAGAGAAAGTCATTAACAAGCTCATACATCCTGACCAAACCGTGTTAATTATGGGTCGTCAAGCAGCCGAGAACATGCGCTGCCTGTTTCATGCGGTTGCCGAGGCGACCAATCTGGATACCCCGTGTGCTGTGTTATCACTAGATGCAGAGAAAGCCTTTGACCGCTTAGAGTGGGAATATTTATGGCTTGTTCTTGAACATTTTGGTTTCGGGGCTCGATTCATCCATAGGATCTGTACCATGTATGTGAATCCTTCTTCTATTATATCTACTGGCACTACCCATTCATCATACAACCAGGATATTTAACAAGGTTGCCCCTCTTGAACCGCTGGCACAAAGCATACATCAAATTGAACAAGCAATTTCTCTGTATGCAGATCACATACTGCTCTAATTCGCTGACGCTCAGAAATCCCTCCAGCCAATAATGTCTATTTTGTCTGTTTACAAGATCAACTGGTTCAAATCAGTTCCACTACCTCTTAACTCAGCTATGTGAAGCGTGCAACTACCACCCATGATCCCAGCGAAGAAACAAATCAGCTACTTAGGTATCACCATAACCCCATCTATTCACACTACCTGCAGGAAGAACTACTTAGAAACCTTTCAAAAGATCCAAAAAGACATTTAAAAAAGATGGTCTGCTATGGCCACTTTTTTGCATGCTAGAATCTCAATTGTTATAATGAATGTCCTCCCTCTGAGTTCCATGTTACCACTGCCTCCTCCTATAGACTATTGGTCTAAACTTGACTCTGTCATGAAGAAGTTCATTTGGGGGAGAAAGTGATTAAAAAACATCAGGTGGACTTGCAGCTCCAAATCTAAAAGTGTATCTCCTATCATTCCAAATACATTTCCTGAAGACCTGGTTAGACCCAGAGGATTCTGTTTCTTCGCATGCTATAGAAGAGTCAATAGTTTCTCCAATTAGATTCAAATACAAATGATTTTCTGGATTGACTCCTAAAAAATGTGCATTGTTGTTTGGACCTCTTATGGCATATTCAGTGACGGTCTGGAAAGCTACAGAGAAGCTTATGAGATCTAATCTTAAATGGAATTCATACTCTCCAATATGGCGTAATAAAGAATTCATAGCGTGTGAGAACCCGTTTATATCAGATTCTTGGTCTGAGAAGGGTATTTATAGTTAGATTTTATTTATAGTTTATAGTTATAGACATATACAATGTGAGTGGACTCCTCTGTTTGCAGGAAATCTGCCTGTGTTTTAATGTCCCAGGTTCCTAATTTTGTCTTTACCTTCAACTCCGCCTATCCAGGCGAGCCTATGGGGTTCCCTGGGAGCAGAACTCGCACTACACCCATTGGTCAAACTTCTAATGGACAGATTCCCCTCTAAATGAGTTGTTTCTAATATCTATAGGCAATTAATTCTATCAGCACAAAAACCATTAACTCTATCCACTGTGTGGGAAAAATATTTTACACTTGCTGACAGACAAATAAATCAGGATACAGTATGGAAAAGTATATTTGGATCAACTAGAAACCCCAACCACCAATTAACGAATTAAAACATTTGCAATAGAACCTCTCTCATGACATGGGTATTAGTCCATCGGCATTATGTGAGTTCTGCACCACAGGGGACCTTGGTACTTTTCCTCATGTGCTGTGGAAATGCCCGGGGGTGGTTGAATTCTGGGGGAAAGTCAACGATGTCATCTCTGTACTTATAAAATACTGCCATTAGATCCAATAGGGATGTTGCATTGTGATGACTCTGATTGGCACTTATCAGAACGCCAACTGAGAGTGTGGTTGGCAGGAACCAATCTCCCTGCTAAGAAAATGACTGTACAAAGGTGGATTCCACCTCATCAGTTACCATTGCAACAATGGCTGCTAAAATTTAAGGAAATTGTACTTATGGAGCTCTCCACGGCCAGGAGCCACAGGGCCATGTTGTCCACTCTCCAAGGCCAGGATCCACAGGGCCATGTTGTCCACTCTTCAAGGCCAGGATCCACAGGGCCATGTTGTCCACTCTTCAAGGCCAGGATCCACAGGGCCATGTTGTCCACTCTCCAAGGCCAGGATCCACAGGGCCATGTTGTCCACTCTCCAAGGCCAGGATCCACAGAGCCATGTTGTCCACTCTCCAAGGCCAGGATCCACAGGGCCAAGGTGTCCACTCTCCAAGGCCAGGATCCACAGAGCCATGTTGTCCACTCTCCAAGGCCAGGATCCACAGGGCCAAGGTGTCCACTCTCCAAGGCCAGGATCCACGGGGCCAAGGAGTCCACTCTCCAAGGCCAGGATCCACAGGGCCATGTTGTCCACTCTCCAAGGCCAGGATCCACAGGGCCATGTTGTCCACTCTCCAAGGCCAGGATCCACAGGGCCATGTTGTCCACTCTCCAAGGCCAGGATCCACAGGGCCATGTTGTCCACTCTCCAAGGCCAGGATCCACAGGGCCATGTTGTCCACTCTCCAAGGCCAGGATCCACAGGGCCATGTTGTCCACTCTCCAAGGCCAGGATCCACAGGGCCATGTTGTCCACTCTCCAAGGCCAGGATCCACAGGGCCAAGGTGTCCACTCTCCAAGGCCAGGATCCACAGGCCCAAGGTGTCCACTCTCCAAGGCCAGGATCCACGGGGCCAAGGAGTCCACTCTCCAAGGCCAGGATCCACAGGGCCAAGGAGTCCACTCTCCAAGGCCAGGATCCACGGGGCCAAGGAGTCCACTCTGGACACATGGAAAAAAGCAGCAGCAGAGGTTTCTGAACTCATAACCAACAGGCCTTTACATCCATGAATGTGTATCAATAATCTGTCACTATTTCTGAGGCCATATCATGTATTACTCAGTAGATTTACTATGTAGTACAGTGACAGAGTAGCCTAGTGGTTAGAGCGTTGGACTAGTAACCGGAAGGTTGCAAGTTCACATCCCCGAGCTGACATGGTACAAATCTGTCGTTCTGCTCCTGAACAGGCAGTTAACCCACTGTTCCTAGGCCGTCATTGAAAATAGGAATTTGTTCTTAACTGACTTGCATAGTTAAATAAAGGTAAAATAAAAAATATGGCCCAAAATATTCTATACCATGGTGTGTCTATGTCTTAGTTTACACAGGTAGCCCAATTCTGATATTTTGCCCAGTTATTGCCAAAAAAGCTGATCTAATTGGTCAAAATATCAGAATTAGGCTGCCTGTGTAAACAGCCTCTGAGTTTGGTATTCCAGGCTCATAGACACATCAAGCGTGGGGTCTTACTGTTTGAGTCCTCAGGGCTCTGCCTGCAGGGCAATGTACTACTGTCCTGATTTTGCTCAAGGACTCATCCAACTTGATGAACATGGCCACACACCTCTGTCTCTCTGTCTCTGCTGTTTGTCAGGCCAACCAACTATACAATGACAGAAAGTCAGCCAGTCATTCAGCCAGCAAGCTAGCCAGGCCCTGCTGACCATACAGATTACATCCATCTAGGCAGTGTTCTGGGGAGAGAGAAGCATGAGGCTTAGGCTGTGTACACATACACACACACACAGAAAGAAAGAGAGAGGGGACTGAAACCTTATCTGATCCGACCGGGCTGGGCCAGGGAGCGGGGTTTAGTTAGCAGAGCATGAAGGGCAGAATGGAGGGTTGGAGGGATGGAGAGAGGGGGAACGCTCACCTGGCTGACACCAGGAACGGTGAGGCGAAGCTCGGATGCTGAGCCGGCGAGGCAGGGTGGTGTGGCCCCGTGGCTGGGTGTGACGGTCGGGGTCAGCCATGCCGGAGGAGAGATAATTGGGGATGAGGAGGAGGAGAGTGGGGTGTGCAGATGGTTCTTTCACCTGACACAGTAGGCTAAGGAACAGCCTGACTCTCTCTCAAACAGAGAGGATGATGGGCCTGCATGGTTTTGTGTGGGTAGGAGGGGAAGAGTGTGGTGGCTCAAATGGATGAGTCGACACGCGGGGAGGGGGGCAGAGAGAAAGAGAGAGAGAGAGAAGAATCAGTATGAAATGGATGCTGTCTGGCTATATAGGCTCTATCTGGGGGACTCTGACAGGGATAAACTTCATTTTAATCCCAGCTAGGCCGCCCATCTGAATTTCCCAACAAAAACTGTCAGAGAGCAAAGAAATGATATCCAGACATCACACTGAACAGTGTCCTTCCTCCATTCATCTCCTGTCGCTTAGCTCATATGTACATGTTACATTTACATTTTAGTCACTCAGCAGGCCCTCTTGTCCAGTTAGTGCATTCATCTTAAGACAGCTAGATAAGACTACATCTCCGATTACCTTCTGAAACTGATAAAGTCAAACATTGAAAAGGAACTTGTCTTTTCTAAGGATGAGTGATGCACAACAGAAACCACACAGTGTACAGAAACACCAGGAAGCTGTCGGCCACAGCTGTCTGCATCCCAAATGGCGCTCTATTCCCTATATAGTGCACTACATTTGCCCAGAACCGTTGTTAAAAGTAGTGCACTATATCCAGGCAATGTCTGCTCGAAGTAATGACATAACCACAACAGTCTTGTAAAGAAAGGCTTTGGGTTTCATCTGGGTGACAGAACAAATTTCCTACTACCCTTGATCTGGACTGACACTCTGTCTCATCTGCACAAACACATATACACACGCACACCCATATATACACACACACATACATACATATGTCGTGTCTTTGGCTATGCCGGATTAAGTAATATGACATGATATTCTATAAAATAATTTATCCGTAATTAATATTACCTGATTGAGCTAATCATGTCAATGTAATTAACTAGAGAGTCGGGCACCACAAAATAATATTTATAGAGCTGTTATCTTCCGAATAAACTCTTAAAGACCTAGTAATATTTTACATCAATAGGAGTCAATATTAATCGTCATCTTAATTCAGTCTCATTGTTGTAAATTCTTGGTTATCTGCATGAACCCTGGCTAACATTTTGAATCTGCAATACAAAATTGGGTTTAATAATTTATTTACTAAATACCTAACTAATCACACAGAATTACACACACATAATTAAATCATAACTTGATTACAAATTACATCATAAAGGAAAACGTCCCTGGCGGGCGGAACGGATATGACAGCTTGTTACACAAAAGAAAAGGGCTGGGTTTGAGTGAAGGAGTGGGAAGACTGAGGAACAAAGGCCGAAGCTGTGCTATGGTAAATACAGTATCTTATGCATTCTAAAATACCGCCCATTTGGAAAAGGAAAATGCAATAAATATTTACTCTGAGCTGCGCTTCGGTAGGTTGGTGGTAAATGGAAGGCCATGTTGCCCAACCGAGTCCTTTGAAGAATGTCTCTGGTTGTCAATTGAATACTTTGTAGTAACGTCGTTGTGTGGTAGAAGGGATACTCTGTCTGTTCCTTCCTAACCTACGTTTGCATCTGCTGATGCGAACTCAACGGCTAGGAGGTATCACTTCTGTAGTGAATAAGAGTTCAAAGTTCATACAATTCGCAACCAAAGCTCACGCTGATGTTGGCTTCATTCTGTAGTTATTATCGGAACCATTCTGACATCGGACCATCGTCCTACATCCTCGGAACAGAAGGTTATATTGTCGTCAAGGACTTATATAGGAAGGGAGAGGAGGGCGTGTTTGAAGAGTTTTATAGCCCATGTCCCTTCACAGGGGCGGGCCACTGATTGAGCAGAGCCCTACCTTATGAAAACTAAAATCTCACCTTTTAGAAGCTAAAATCACATTTCATCCCATCACGAATAATTTCATATTCAAACATTTAAATTGAACAACAATTCCATGTGAATCCGATAACTCTGATGTGTAGACTTTCCACTGTAGAGTTTGTCATCTTATCATTGATGACAACGGAACTGACATCATATTCATTAAGTCCCACCGCATATGTTCCGTTGGTCGGATTACCAGAATATAGTTCATTTCCCCCACCTTCTGATGTTCCCAGAATCTCTATGTTAACCATGGGTTTTGCAAATGTAACATCAGTAGGGTAGGGGGAGAGGAAAAAGGGGGGGAAGAGGTATTTATGACCGTCACAAACCTACCCCCAGGTCAACGTCATGACACATATATAGACACACACACACATATACACACACTCACACACAAACACAAATGAGTGAGCGCACGCCCGCACAGACGGACAGACACAGAGGGACACACTCACGCATGCACACACACACACACACACACACACACACACACACACACTCTCTTTCTGCCCTCCTCTGACACTAGCATGCCATCCAGTCAGCCTTGCGGTAGAATCAAATGTTATTTGTCATGTAGACATGGTTAAATAAAAATCAAATCAAATCTTATTGGTCACATACACATGGTTAGCAAATGTTAATGTGAGTGTAGCGAAATTCTTGTAACAAATCCACAAGAACTACATTATACACACAAATATAAAAGGGATGGAGTAAGAATATGTACATATAAATATATAGATGAGCGATGGCCGCGCGGCATAGGTAAGATGAAATAGATGGTATGACATACAGTATATACATATGTCGTGTCTTTACTATCATTAAATTGAAGACTTAGTTTTTATCAAAGATTCTCTGTAATTAGTATTACACGATCAAACTTATTAATCATGTAACTGTAATTAACAAGGAAGTTGGGGCACCAAGGAAAATATTCAGATGACAAAGTTATTTCCTAAAATAACTTTTCAGATATTTTATATCTGATCAAATAGTATTCTGATTAATGAATAATTTACTTTACCTCATATTAGTCTCATTCCAAACGTCGTAAATTGTTGGTTATCTGCACGAACCCAGTCTTCACTATGAGTCATCCATACATCAATTGTCTTAAATCATTTATTTATCACCAACTAAGTAATTCACAGAGATGCATAAACAAAACAACAAAGTAAATATGGTTACAAGAAAGGATTGGAGAATGTGCCCTAGTGGGCTAAACCGGCATGGCGGCTTGTTAGACAAAAGGGAAGTGGGGGTCAACTAAGAAGTCACTACAGAGTTAATAATTATAACAATGGAAATGTTAATCCTTTACACATGAACGCTCACTCATTCGGGAACAATTGAAATCAATCAATATATATACACTCAGTGTGTCGTCTTGATCGCTGTTGAAAAGTTTGTTTCTTTTGTAGAATTGTCCATCTCTCTGTCGTGATTATAGTGGATAGTTCAGAGTGACATTCATTCATGTTGTTGTAGAATGGATGTTTCGGCGGTTGTCGTTCTTTGCGTTCAATGATACCAAATTCCTAGCTGCAGACGAGTAATTAATATCAAAGACTTGTTCTTATTCTGTCGGTATCGATAGTCTAAGAGTTTAACCACGTGGTATGGTTAAACGATTCAGCAATGGTCTGCAACCTTTGTCCTCCCGTGATTGGGAGAAACATGGTCTATTGAGCATTTCTCAAAATTGGGGTTTTATTCAGAATTGCAGAAAGGGGGCTGTCCCAGGATGCCTGACCCTAACTGGGCTCATGGGCGGTCCTCTGATTTAGTTAAACTCAAAAGGGAATAATTGGAGTTTCCTTCATTAAACAGTCCAAAATCACAATACACAATTTTGCAAACAGTATCATACTCACTCATTCATCTTATACAACAATTAGATGTAAACCTCATATCTGAGGCTATTATATAAAACAGCAGTTATGGTAATGTTGCCACGCCATCTCCCACGAGCTCCCCAAGTTGTAACAGACGGACCAGTTCGTAGCTGGATTCTTCACCAGTCTCATGAGCCCAGTCTTCTCCGGAAGGTAAACGTTGTTCGGACCTCAAGTTCGGTGAGGTGGAAGAAATTCCTTTGTTCTCTATGAAACTTCACTCTCTCTCTCTATACTGTGTGGCCATGAGGTAGGGTCTTCTCCTCACGAATTTACGACCTCTCTCGGACCACAGCAGCCTAGTTGAAGGAGGCAAGGGGGAGGCAGGAAGAGGGGGATGGGGCTTGCTGTACCCAAAGACTGCAACGTCATGACACATATGAGATGAGTAACATAGGATATGTAAACATTATTAAAGTGGCATTATTTAAAGTGACTCGTGATGAATTTATTAAAGTGTCCAGTGATTTGGGTCTGTATGTTGGCAACAGCCTCTCTGTGTTAGTGATGTCTGTTTAGCTCTCTGATGGCCTTGAGATAGAAGCTGTTTTTCAGTCTCTTGGTCCCTGCTTTGATGCACCTGTACTGACCTTGCCTTCTGGATGATAGCGGGGTGAACAGGCAGTGGCTCGGGTGGTTGTTGTCCTTGATGATCTTTTTGGCCTTCCTGTGACTTCAGGTGGTGTAGTTGTCCTGCAGGGCAGGTAGTTTGCCCCCGGTGATGCTTTGTGCAGACCGCACTACCCTCTGGAGAGCCTTGCGGTTGAGGGTGGTGCAGTTTCTGAATCAGACAGTGATCCAGCCTGACAGGATGCTCTCGATTGTGCATCTGTAAAAGTTTGTGAGGGATTTAGGTGACAAGCCAAATGTCTTCAGCCTCCTGAGATTGAAGAGGCACTGTTGCGCCTTCTTCACCACACTGTCTGTGTGGGTGGACCATTTCAGTTTGTCCGTGATGTGTACGCCGAGGAACTTCAAACTTTCTCCACTACTGTCCCGTCGATATGGATAGAGGGGTGTTCCCTCTGCTGTTTTCTGAAGTCCACAATCATCTACTTTGTTTTGTTGATGTTGAGTGAGAGGTTGTTTTCCTGACACCACACTCTGAGGGCCCTTACCTCCTCCCTGTAGGCAGTCTCGTCGTTGTTGGTAATCAAGCCCACTACTGTTGTGTCGTCTGCAATCTTGATGATTGAATTGGAGGCGTGCATGGCCACACAGTCATGGGTGAACAGGGAGTACAGGAGAGGGCTGAGCATGCACCCTTGTGGGGCCCCAGTGTTGAGGATCAGCAATGTGGAGATGTTGTTTCCTACCTTCACCACCTGGGGCAGCCCGTCAGAAAGTCCAGGACCCAATTGCACAGGGCGGGGTTGAGACCCAGCGCCTTAAGCTTAATGAAGAGCTTGGAGGGTACTATGGTGTTGAATGCTGAGCTGTAGTCAATGAACAGCATTCTTACATACCCTGTAGGTATTCCTCTTGTTCAGATGGAATAGGGCAATGTGCAATGTGATGGCGATTGCATCGTCATTGGACCTGCTGGGGCAGAATGCAAAATGAAGTGGGTCTAGGGTGGCAGGTAAGGTGGAGGTGATATGATCCTTTACTAGTCTCTCAAAGCACTTCCTGATGACAGAAGTGAGTGCTACGGGGTGATTGTCATTTAGTTCAGTTATCTTTGCCATCTTTGGTACAGGAACAATGTTGGCCATCTTGTAGCATGTGGGGGCAGCAGAATGGGATAGGGAGTGATTGAATATGTCTGTAAACACACCAGCCAGCTGGTCTGCGCATGCTCTGAGGACACGGCTAGGGATGTCATCTTGGCCAGCAGCCTTGCAAGGGTTAACACGTTTAAATGTCTTACTCACTTCGGCCACAGAGAAGGAGAGGGGCGCCCACAGTCCTTGGTAGCGGGCCACATCGGTGGCAGTGTATTATCCTCAAATCGGGCAAAGGAGGTGTTTAGCTTTTCTGGAAGCAAGACGTCGTTGGCCGTGACGTTGTTGGTTTTCATTTTGTAGTCCGTAATTGCCTGTAGACCCTGCCACATACGTCTCGTGCCTGGGCCATTGAATTGCAAATCCATTTCACATTTTCCAGTCCATGTGATCAAAACAATCTTGAAGTGTGGATTCCAAATTAGTCAGACCAGCGTTGACTGGTTCTAGTCACGGGTACATCCTGTTTGAGTTTCTGCCTGTAGGACGCAAGATGGAGTCGTGGTCGGATATGTCAAAGGGAGGGCCTTGTATACATCGTGGAAGTTAGAGTAGCAGTGGACCAGTGTTTTGCTCAAGCCGGTACAACAGTCAATGTGCTGGTAGAATTTAAGTAGTCTTGTTCTAAAATTAGATTTGTTAAAATCCCCAGCTACAATAAATGCAGTCTCAGGATATATGGTTTCCAGGTAACATAGAGTCCAGTGAAGTTCTTTCAGGGCAGTCAAGGTGTTCTCTTGGGAGATAATGCGGTCGGCATGAGTATAAGGAATTCTAGGACAGGTAAACAAAAGGACTTAAGTTCCTGTATGTTGTTATTGTTACACCATGAGCTGTTAATCATGAGGCATACACCCCCACCCTTCTTCTTACCAGAGATATGTTTGTTTCTGTCTGCAAAATGCATGAAGAAACACAGTGGCTGTACCGACTCTGACAACATATCCTGATTGAGCCATGTTTCCGTGAAACAGAGAATGTTACAATCTCTGATGTCTCTCTGGAAGGCAACTCGTGCCCTAATTTCATCCACCTTGCTGACAAGAGCCTGGACATTGGCAACTAACATGCTCTGAAAAGGTGGGTTGTGTGCTCGTCTTCTAAGTCTAACCAGGAGGCCGCTCCTTCTGCGGCGACGACATTGTTTTGGGTCAGCCTCTGGAATTAGATCCAATGTCCAGGGTGGAGGTCCGAACAAAGGATCCACTTCGGGAAAGTCGTATTCCTGGTCGTAATGCTGGTAAGTTGATGTCGCTCTTGTATCCAATAGTTCTTCCCGGCTGTGTGTAATAACAGTTACGATTTTCTGGGCTAACAATGTAAGAAATAATACATAAAAAACACAAAATACTGCATAGTTTCCTAAGGACTTGAAGCGAGGCGACCATCTCTGTCGGCGCCATCTCAATATCAGAGGCAGCTGGTGATACAATTACCCTTCCTCCCCTGATCAACCCCTCTACAAGTCATGTCTGTCTGTCATCATCCTTCTATGAATATTTAATATTAATTCCAAATGGCACCCTATTCCCTATATAGTCCACTACTGACCAGAGTACATAGTGCTATTGTAGGGAACAGGGTGCCATTCGGGATGCATTTGGGATGCTACTAATGTCTCCACTTCACTCCACTCAGTTCCATGGCTCTCTCTTCAAGTGTCTGGTTTGGTATTAATGTGTCAGTGTTTTGTGTCCCCCTCCCTTTCCCTGCGATGACTTGTGTCTGGGTGAACGTGTTGTGACTGACTGGGACTGAGTGAGTCAGTGAGAGAGAGAGGCAGCTGGTGACTGGGTGGTGTGTGTGTGTGTGTGTGTCTGTGTGCGTTTGTGTAGGAGGGTGTGAGGCCGAGTGTGACGGAGCACCGAATGCTGGCTGGCAGTGGGCATAGCGGTCGTCTGAGGCAAACAGGGCTGGTTTCTGTGTGTGTGTGTGTGTGTGCGTGCGTGTGAGTAGGGGTCGTCTGAGGCAAACAGGGCTGGTTTATGTGTGTGTGTGTGTGCGTGCGTGTGTGAGTAGGGGTCGTCTGAGGCAAACAGGGCTGGTTTCTGTGTGTGTGTGTGTGCGTGCGTGTGTGAGTAGGGGTCGTCTGAGGCATGCACGTCATGTAGCACTTTGGCAAAAACTACGATGTAATGGGAGAGACAGATGTTCAAAATTACCCCGTGCAATTTGAAAAGTGTCACCATCATGCAATTCTATATGTAAATAGATGAAGAGCAAATGGTGATAAACGCTACTCTTCTTTAATATGCAGTGTCGTTATCCACCCACACTATTTGATAGCTTAATCAGAGTAATAAAACCACACTGTGCAGAACATAACTGCACTTCCACGGCACGATGACATCATCGGATCCCATCTCTCCCACCAACATGCTCCCTCTCAGCACTGTAAATGCATGAAAATGAAAAAGATAAACAGATACAACAGGCAATTTTCCATCGAGGATATTTGATAGTTAATTAAAGTAACAAAAACCATAGCAGAATTGAAACAGTGTTTAGCTCGTGTCCTACTCTGGGCTGCTGCAGACTTACATGACACGATGACATCACCAGATCCCACCGCTCCTACCAGCATGCTTCCTCTCAGCACTAACCCAGGGATGGTTTGTATCTCCTCTCCTGCTCTGACACAGACAGAGTCTGCGCCCCAAAAAGCAGCCTATTACCTATTTAGTGCACTACTTTTGACCAGAATCCTATGGCCCTGGGTCAAAAGTAGTGTACTATAAAGGGAATATGATGTCAGTTGAGACACAGACGGACAGAGAGGGAGTGGAGTTGCCCACGGTGACTAATAGGCTGTATTTCAGAGGGGAATTACAGTAGTCCAGAGAGGAGAGCAGTTTAATCCACCAAACCATTACAGCCCTGCAGACTGTGGAGTTACATCTCAAATGGAACCCTGTTCCCTACATATTGCATTATTTTGACCAATGCCCTATGGGCAAGCCTATGGGTTCTGATCAAAAGTAGTGTACTATAAATCGGGAATAGGATGCCATTTGGAATGTAGACTGGGACGGAGGGGAGCAATGAGAGAGCTCTCAGACACCAGCCATCATTTTCACAGGCTGAGGACCATCAGACAGACCTGGGTCCAAATAGTATTCAAAATATTTGATGTACTTTGACTTAGCATTTGCTCCAGCCTGCCTGGAATGACAGATGGGCAGGGTTTGCACTTATGGGGCTATTCCATTGGTTTCATTGGGCCGGGCAAGCTTCGACAGCATTTGAAACATTTTGGATGCTATTTGAAGCCATGTCTGGCTGAGGGCTATCAGCTCTACCGTCAGTGTGGAAGCTGTAAGCTTGAGGGAGAGGTCAGCAGTGCAGGGGACCAGGGATAAGGCTGGTCATGGTGGGAATGGAACGAACACATGCTGTACCTGTTCTTTTCACTCTGTCATTTAGGTTAGTATTGTAGAGTAACTTTAATGTTGTTGATCCATCCTCAGTTTTCTCCTATCACAGCCATTCAATTCTGGAACTGGTTTAAAATCACCATTGGTCTCATGGTGAAATCCCTGAGTGGTTTCCTTCCTCTCTGTCAACTGAGTTAGGAAGGATACCTGCATCTTTGTAGTGACAGGGTGTATTGATTGAATCAAATTTGATTTGTCACATGCGCCGAATACGACAGCCTCACCGTACAATGCTTATTTACAAGCCTTTAACCAAGAATGAAGACTAAGAAAATATTTGCTAAATAAACTAAAGTAAGAAAACAAACATAATGAGGCTATATACAAGGGGTATCGGCAGAGTCAATGTCCGGTGGTAAGGGTTAGTCAAGGTAATTGAGGTAATATGTACATGTAGTTAAGGGTAAAGTGACTATGCATATATGATAAACAGTGAGTAGGACATGATTCTCATATTGTAGAAAAGAAGCCTTGACTGTATCATTCAATCGTTTCCTTACCCAACACTGCCCCCGGGAGACATAGTCATGACACAACACCACCACAACACAACGTATATACACACAGTGTACAAGCATTAGGAACATCGTTCCATGACATACTGACCAGGTGAAAGCTATGATCTCTTATTGATGTCACTTGTTAAATCCACTTCAATCAGTGTAGTAAAAGAGGAAACAGGTTAATTCAGGATTTTAAGCCTTGAGACAATCGAGACATGGATTGCGTATGTGTGCCATTCAGAGGGTGAATGGGTAAGACAAAAGATAAGTGCCTTTGAACAGGGTGTGGTGGTAGGTACCAAGCTACCGGTTTGAGTCAAGAACAGCAACGCAGCTGGTTTCACACTCAACTGTTCCTCATGTGTATCAAGAATGGTTCCACCACCCAAAAGATATCCAGCCAACTTGACACAACTGTGGGAAGCATTGGAGTCAACATGGGCCAGCATCCCTGTAGAACACTTTCGACACCTTGTAGAGTCCATGCTACGACAACATTGGGGCTATTCTGAGGGAAAAAGGGGTGCAACTTAATATTAGGAAGACGTTCCTGATGTTTTGTACACTCAGGGTATACAACAATTTGGTAGGTGCAGTGAAATGTGTCGTTTTACAGTGTCAGCTACAGTAGTACGGCGCCCCTGAGGCAAATTAGGGTTAAGTACCTTGCTTAAGGGCACAGACCGATTTTTCATCTTGTCAGCTAGGGTATTCGACCAGGCGACCTTTTGGTTAGTGGCCCAACGCTCTAACCGTTAGCAGTCGTTTCTGTCCAAAGCTACATACATTTGTTGCATGGCTCCAGGGGGAATCGAACCCAGGACAGTTGCACACAGCTCTACCAACTGAGCCAAACAGGAGCACATTTTCCCATGTCAGATTTGATTTATTATTAATTTCACACAGATCAGACTCTTCAACCCGACTCTCTCCGGCAACCATAACCTAATTGGAATTTGTTTCAACTCAGTAAATAGCCATTGGCCTGTTCATCTTTTTCTTTAAAAAATTGTCCATAACTAACTAAGAACAGGAGAATAGCGTACAACAAGAGATTGGTTCAGGTGGTTCCATTTCACATTCAGCATTAATATTACCACACGAGGAGAAACTTGGATGAACCAATTACATTTTCTTCAGTAATTATTTACGATTATCACATATTTTATTTTAGCTTAAGGCAACGTGAGGTCAAGACAAACATTGTACTGCATATCCTAAACTTACAAGTGAGTTTTCCCTTAGTCATGCAATGATGTCAATGGGAAAACCTGTAAAGATTTGACTTCTAAAGTGAAAGTTGGGATTCGTCACAAAATTTGTTGAGAAAATATCTCCTTGTACGTAGTAGATACTTGTCTGATACATTTACACCTGGTTGCCTTTGCCTTCAGATAGCTTGCATACTTTGAAATCAGACCGTTTATTTTCTCAAAAAAATCAAACACACCGTAAAATAAATTTGCTTCCAAACTGCTCATCACTCACATCAGATAAAATGTTAATAAATTAATAATTATCACTAACATAGTTATACCCCTACAGCTCCCTACCCGAAATCTTAATGTCTTATCTTGTTACTGTAATGATTAACCCTAACCCTTTCAAACCCTTAGACCTCCCCCACCCTCAACCCACCCACTCTCCCTGAGCAAACGGACACACCAACACATAAAACCCACCATGCTTCAAACTACCACAGCCTGTCCCATTATAGAAACATTACATAACAATTCAGGACCATTATGACAAACCATTCCATACTAGGGCCAGGGTTATTTTCAGACCATGTGATCTGACCAGGAACCATTTATAGGCCAACATCTGGTCAGGAAAAAAACCTCCTGGCCCTCCTTATGACACATGCAGTGACTTGAACAGTTGGCTGAATTGGACGTGATTGAAATGAATGCCACCGCACGTCATAGTAAATTACTGGTCATGAACAGTTTGTCACTTTTATAACGAGTTATAAAGCTTTCATGATGCATTGTTACCACAAAGCGTGACCCTGAACCCCAAAATCCCCATGGAACCAACATAGACATAACCACCTCCCTTATTAAGACCATAAGACCTTCATAGTGTTTTTTTTTCTTTCCTCAATTCATTCATTACAAATGTAAAAAAAAAAAGCAACAATGGCTCATATACATATTGACAAAATGGATTCTTCTTAATATTTCTGATGAGTGTTCTATAAAACAAAGGAGTCCCACAGAACACAGCCAGTCTTCCATAGACCCTTCCATAGAACCCATGCTGGTAACATCAGTCCAGAGCCTGGTTGGCTATGGGTATAGTACGGTAAGCTATGGTACAGTATGGCTGCCCCTGAAATGTCCCTATCCCCTACATAGTGCACTACTCTCATAGGGTTCTGGTCAAAAGTAGTGCACTATACATGGAACAGGGTGCCATTTCAGACACAACATGTCTGTGGTTCCTGTTGGGGTAGTTTACATGCTCGATGTTAGGTCTGTGGATCATGTGCGTCGGGTCTTCTGTCTCTTGGCCTGCCGTTTGGCCTCGTCCAGGGCAGCGTTGTCCCCACCGGCCTGGCTCAGACTACGCACCCCCTGCAGACGGCTCACCAGCTGCAGCAGCAGGGGGATCACCTGGGGAGAGACAGGGCGTTATATATATATATAAATAAATAAAAACACACACACACACACACACACACACACTTATGCCATAATACAAAGGCAATAGGAAGTCTGCTTGAACATTTACCAGACCACTCAATTACAGTACATTGGATACATGATACATGGCTATGCAATAGGAGTGGAGGCAGTGTACCTTCTCATGGTTGTAGGCTGCCAGCAGGAGCAGTAGAGTGAGGGGTAGAGCTATGTAGGAGCCCTGGGCTACGTCCTGGTCAGGAACTTTACGCTGTGATGGAGAACATCACATTGGGTTCTCATTCATTATTCAGAAGACACACAATGCAGGCTCTTTTTTTATCACTGTAATGAGAATATTCTAAATGTATTACATTAGTTGTTTCCGAACTAGGATGAAGTTTCTGTTTTGTGCTTTCCCACATAATGGATAAGGTTAGAATGTGGACAGGACAAGCTGATCTTAGATGTGTGGCTGCGGAGAACTTCTAGCCGGAGGATTCAGCCCTGGCGGAGTAGGTACTGTGTACTTACATTGGGGTTGAAGGTCAAAGTGATGTGCTTATGGTAGCCTGTAGAGGTGAAGGAGACTTGGGGCAGAGAGAAGTCGTACTGGGAGCGAGACAGTGTGGAGTGCAGCATCAACACATAGGTCTGTATTGGGGGAGAGGACACACAACAAAAAGTATATTTATGGTGATGACAACATCCTCTGTAATGTTAATTCCACTGACCCAGAACCACTGGATAAACCTATACACTACTTTCTATTATCAGGCGAATAGCAACCATTAAAAGGCCCAGTGCTGTCAAAATCCCGTTTTCCTGTGTTTTCTGTCATATTTACTGTACAACAGCTGATGAAACTAACACTGTATAAGTGTGACAGATGTGAGCAGTGTAATTTTCTGAAAGTTAGTTTCTGGTTGAAAGAACAATTTACACAAGACATTCTAAATCAGCAGGTTTTACATGGGTGAAGTTTAAGTTAATGGACCAATAAAGAGAGATTCAAACCTCTCTGCCAATAACAGTTTTCAGGTGGCATCACATTTGATTTAAAAAAAAGATAAATGTAGTTATTTTTCACGAGTCGTAAAATGGAATTTTTTTTCTCCCCCCAAAAACTAGAGGGAAAAAATACATAATGAGCAAAAACATCAACACTGTAAACAAAAACAAATCAAAAAGCATTGCAAGCCAAAAATAACTGATATCAATGATTAAAAAAAAGGAAATTAAGAGAGTAAGAGAGCCCCAGCCGTTCCCCATCCTCACTGGTCAAGCATACCCAACCTGTAGTCTGTGGTGTAAAATCAATGTTATGGAATATGACCCATGTTTGGACTAATATATATATATATATACACATATACACCCCTTCAAAATTTGTGGATTCGGCTATTTCAGCCACACCCGTATAAAATAGAGTACAGAGCCATGCCGTCTCCATATACAAACATAGGCCGTAGAATAGCCTTACTGAAGAGCTCAGTAACTTTCAACGTGGCACCATCACAGAATGCTAATTTCCAAACAAATCAGTTCGTCAACTTTCTGCCCTGCAAGAGCTGCCCTGGACAACCGTAAGTGCTGTTATTGTGAAGTGGAAATGGCTAGGAGCAACAACGGCTCAGCCACAAAGTGGTAGGCTACACAAGTCTACAGAACAGGACCGCCAAGTCAGCACAATAACTGTTCGTCGGGAGCGCCATGAAATGGGTTTCCATGGCCGAGCAGCCGCACACAATCCTAAGATCTCCATGCCCAATGCCGAGCGTCGGCTGGAGTGGTGTAAAGCTCGCCACAATTGGACTCTGGAGCAGGGGAAACGCGTTCTCTGGAGTGATGAATCGTGCTTCACCATCTGGCAGTACGACAGATGAATCTGGGTTTGGCGGATGCCAAGAGAACACTACCTGCCCCAATGCATAGTGCCAACTAACGTTTGGTGGAGGAATAATAGTCTGGGGCTGTTTCTTGTTTTGAGCTAGGCCCCTTAATTTCAGTGAAGGGAAATCTTAACGCCACAGCATACAATGACATTCTAGACGATTCTGTGCTTTTCAAATTTGTGGCAACAGTTTGGGGAAGGTCCTTTCTTGTTTCAGCATGACAATGCCCCCGTGCACAAAGTGAGGTCCATACAGAAATTGTTTGTCGAGATCGGTGTGGAAGAACTTGACTGGCCTGCAGAGCCCTGACATCAACCTTTGGGATGAATTGGAACTCCAACTGCGAGCCAGGCCTATTCGCCCAACCTCACTAATGCTTGTGGCTGAATGGAAGTAAGTCCCTGCAGCAATGTTCCAACATCTAGTGGAAAGCCTTCCCAGAAGAGTGGAGGCTGTAATAGCAGCAAAGGGAGGACCAACTCCATATGAATGCTCATGATTTTGGAATGAGATGTTTGACAAGGTGTCCACATACTTTTGGTGATGTAATGTATATTTGGGAGTAAACAGAGGGTACACATCTGCAGAAAGGTGAAAAGGAAGGAGCAGGAGTTTGGGAAACTCTCTAAATTTGCTTGGGGCTGAGACAGTTGATATTTAAATTGTTACAGCTAGCCTGTTTTCAATTTACATCTTCATATACTCACTTGACAGCTCTCAGAGACAGCGGTAGACCATGGAGATGTCCCGGACCACTTTTACCAATGAAGATAATGGAGCTGACGTCTATGACAATGTCTACGAACAGCCCTACTATGAAACTCCAGACATGCCTCCGAACTTGCAGTGACCCATTGGAACACACCACAGCCTGAACACTCAGAGGACCTGTTTGGTAATGGCACCAATGCCTATGAAGAGGTCCATAGACAGCGCAATTATGAAACTCCAGACACGTGTCTTGACACGTGTCTACCCCAGGGAGCACACCACAACCTGAACTCTCAGGTTCTGAGAGCTCATGGAGGAGACCCTTTGTTGTTGCTACAGCGTGTCTGGGGCTGCTGGGTCTTCTCCTACTGGCTGGGATCATCTATCTATCTATCACATTTATACAGCCAACCTTCAGAGGGAGAGAGACATTTATACATTTATAAAAGCCGACCGCTGTTACCACATCACGATCGAACAGACATCCTGGAATGAGAGCAGACGTGACTGTCTGGCGAGAAAAGCAGACCTGGTGATCGTAAACAGCCAAGAGGAACAGGTATTTGACCAATGCATCTGGATCGGTCTGACTGACGGAGAGAAGGAAGGGACCTGGAAACGGGTTGACGGCACAGGACTGACAACGGCGGTGGTCTGAACCGGATTCAGAAGTTGGGACTGTGGTATGATGTATGGAGGCGTACAACATATTCCTCTAAACGCATGGAATTGACTTTGGGTGTGACGTGAAATATCTAGGGATTTGTGAGAAAGTGGTTTATTAATACCATAACACCAGTGTCTACTTCAACATGTAAAGTGCACACTTCTTCCTTCATTTTTCTCTCTAATTATCATGCTGTTTAATCAACTTCTTGATATGCCGCACCTGTCAGGTGGATGGATTATCTTGGCAAAGGGAGAAATGTTCACCAACAGGGATAGAAATACAGTTGTGCAAAAAAATTGAACTAAATAAGCTATTTGTGCGTATGGGAACATTTTGGGTTCTCTATTACTTCAGGTCATGAAACACGGGACCAACACTTTACATGTTATATTTAGTTCAGTATAGTTAAGCCATAATATGCTTGTGATTGGTTTGTAAAGACTCAGTAGTTAAGTTTGACTTCTATACTACAGATGGCAATGTAAGTAATTAACAGTTATTTTTTTCTGGATCAAAATGGGGCTTAGGTGGTGGGTTCCGTGGGGCCGGAACCCCACCACACCCATTTATCTACAGTGTAGATAAATGTGTCACATGCTGAAATCTGATCTGGTGTTACTCTAAGAAAAAAATATATATAGTGAATTTTCAGAGAGTGAAGACCTTTACTATTGACTGTTATATCCTGAAAACTTAATTAAGAAAATGTATTTCTATATGTTGTGCATTGTTAAACTGACAATCCCAAAATAAACAGATTCATTTTGTTCTCGATTTCTCTGTTGTCTTCTGCTTTAATTGATAAAATATTGATATTATTTAGATTCTTTTTCGTTTCTGGGAAGTGTATTACGATTTTGTTAAATACAACTTAAATAAGTTATGATTTGATTTAAGTAATATTACTGACCCAGAAGAGACATTTCTGGGTTGGGTACAGCAGTGCTTCAGGTCTTAGGAAGGCAGTAATGATGCTTCCTTGGCTATCAGCTACACACATTTCTAGCCCGCCTTATACCACCTTACATACTAATAGCACGTCCATACCTCTCCATCCCTGTCCAGAGGCGGGAAGTGAAAGAAGAGGGACTGTCCCAAAGACACACTGTTGATGGGGTTGTCAAGGTTGTCACTCTTATACAGCTTCACCTGCACGGGACAGGAGGAGAAATACAATTATATGGAGCCACAGAATTAAATAGAGGACTCTAGATGGATATAACTCGTTTTAGCATTAGTCCTCTTACGGGTATTGTAGTGACGGGATCTTACAGAGAGGGTGGGCAGGTGTTCTGGTGAGGTTTTACAGGTATTGTAGTTAGGGAATCTTACAGAGAGGGTGGGCAGGTGTTCTGGTGAGGTTTTACAGGTATTGTAGTGAGGGGATCTTACAGAGAGGGTGGGCAGGTGTTCTGATGAGGTTTTACAGGTATTGTAGTGAGGGGATCTTACAGAGAGGGTGGGCAGGTGTTCTGATGAGGTTTTATGGGTATTGTAGTGAGGGGATCTTACAGAGAGGGTGGGCAGGTGTTCTGGTGAGGTTTTATGGGTATTGTAGTGACGGGATCTTACAGAGAGGGTGGGCAGGTGTTCTGGTGAGGTTTTACAGGTATTGTAGTTAGGGAATCTTACAGAGAGGGTGGGCAGGTGTTCTGGTGAGGTTTTACAGGTATTGTAGTGAGGGGATCTTACAGAGAGGGTGGGCAGGTGTTCTGGTGAGGTTTTACAGGTATTGTAGTGAGGGGATCTTACAGAGAGGGTGGGCAGGTGTTCTGGTGAGGTTTTACAGGTATTGTAGTGAGGGGATCTTACAGAGAGGGTGGGCAGGTGTTCTGGTGAGGTTTACAGGTATTGTAGTGAAGGGATCTTACAGAGAGGGTGGGCAGGTGTTCTGGTGAGGTTTTACAGGTATTGTAGTGAGGGGATCTTACAGAGAGGGTGGGCAGGTGTTCTGGTGAGGTTTTACAGGTATTGTAGTGACGGGATCTTACAGAGAGGGTGGGCAGGTGTTCTGGTGAGGTTTTACAGGTATTGTAGTTAGGGGATCTTACAGAGAGGGTGGGCAGGTGTTCTGATGAGGTTTTATGGGTATTGTAGTGACGGGATCTTACAGAGAGGGTGGGCAGGTGTTCTGGTGAGGTTTTACAGGTATTGTAGTGAGGGGATCTTACAGAGAGGGTGGGCAGGTGTTCTGGTGAGGTTTTACAGGTATTGTAGTGAGGGGATCTTACAGAGAGGGTGGGCAGGTGTTCTGATGAGGTTTTACAGGTATTGTAGTGAAGGGATCTTACAGAGAGGGTGGGCAGGTGTTCTGATGAGGTTTTATGGGTATTGTAGTGACGGGATCTTACAGAGAGGGTGGGCAGGTGTTCTGGTGAGGTTTTATGGGTATTGTAGGGAGGGGATCTTACAGAGAGGGTGGGCAGGTGTTCTGATGAGGTTTTATGGGTATTGTAGTGACGGGATCTTACAGAGAGGGTGGGCAGGTGTTCTGATGAGGTTTTATGGGTATTGTAGGGAGGGGATCTTACAGAGAGGGTGGGCAGGTGTTCTGATGAGGTTTTATGGGTATTGTAGTGACGGGATCTTACAGAGAGGGTGGGCAGGTGTTCTGGTGAGGTTTTATGGGTATTGTAGTGAGGGGATCTTACAGAGAGGGTGGGCAGGTGTTCTGGTGAGGTTACGGGTATTGTAGTGAAGGGATCTTACAGAGAGGGTGGGCAGGTGTTCTGATGAGGTTTTATGGGTATTGTAGTGAGGGGATCTTACAGAGAGGGTGGGCAGGTGTTCTGGTGAGGTTTTATGGGTATTGTAGTGAGGGGATCTTACAGAGAGGGTGGGCAGGTGTTCTGGTGAGGTTTTATGGGTATTGTAGTGAGGGGAACTTACAGAGAGGGTGGGCAGGTGTTCTGGTGAGGTTTTATGGGTATTGTAGTGAGGGGATCTTACAGAGGGTGGGCAGGTGTTCTGATGAGGTTATGGGTATTGTAGTGAGGGGATCTTACAGAGAGGGTGGGCAGGTGTTCTGGTGAGGTTTTATGGGTATTGTAGTGAGGGGATCTTACAGAGAGGGTGGGCAGGTGTTCTGGTGAGGTTACGGGTATTGTAGTGAAGGGATCTTACAGAGAGGGTGGGCAGGTGTTCTGATGAGGTTTTATGGGTATTGTAGTGAGGGGATCTTACAGAGAGGGTGGGCAGGTGTTCTGGTGAGGTTTTATGGGTATTGTAGTGAGGGATCTTACAGAGAGGGTGGGCAGGTGTTCTGGTGAGGTTTTATGGGTATTGTAGTGAGGGGAACTTACAGAGAGGGTGGGCAGGTGTTCTGGTGAGGTTTTATGGGTATTGTAGTGAGGGGATCTTACAGAGAGGGTGGGCAGGTGTTCTGATGAGGTTATGGGTATTGTAGTGAGGGGATCTTACAGAGAGGGTGGGCAGGTGTTCTGGTGAGGTTTTATGGGTATTGTAGTGAGGGGATCTTACAGAGAGGGTGGGCAGGTGTTCTGATGAGGTTATGGGTATTGTAGTGAGGGGATCTTACAGAGAGGGTGGGCAGGTGTTCTGATGAGGTTATGGGTATTGTAGTGAGGGGATCTTACAGAGAGGGTGGGCAGGTGTTCTGATGAGGTGATGATGTTCCCACTCAGGTCAAACTGGTTGATCTGCCTGAAGGCGATGATGTTGACTCCCACGATGTCGGTGCTCCCAACCTCTATGGAGCGGTGCTGAGGCAGGGCTCTCTCGATGTGGTCGTTGCCCTGTGCTCTCAGCTGGATCAGGTATCTACAGCCAGGCTGTGAGAGAAGCTCAAAGTTAGCAACGCAAAAATAATAGCTGAGCTATTAGCAATTGCAAAAGCAGTGTTTGGGGGTATCAAACGTAATGACTCATTCTGCACAAACACTACTCTTACAAATGTGTTGTATCGTTACGTCAGCTTCATAACTACTTTATGTGCTTGTATACAGGCTTTATAACTGCTTTATGTAGCCCTTATGAAGACTCAAAAAGGCCCGACTCACCAGCAGGCCCCTGAGCCTGAAGCGTCCCTCCTCGTCAGTGACTGTGTCCTCGCTGTAGATACTACACTCTGCCTGTCCCACTGCCTCCACTGACACATCCCTCTCAGCATCTCCACTCAGGGACTGAACTGCCCCGTAGCAGCTAGATAGGAAGCAGTAAACCAGCCATTTTGGGGATCGATAGGACAGACAAATAATTACACACACCGCCATTTGGAGATGGGACTGTTAAGCTCCTTGTCAAGTAAGTCAGCAAGAACACGCCTGAATAAGATTTGTTACAATACATAGAAGTGGCTAGTGATGGCTGGGGGGGAATTGAACATCATTCTGCCTTGTTTACTACATTTTTGAAGTTACTTTAAAGCTCATTGGGTTTCACTCACTTTCTATGAAAAGTGCTACATAGATAAAGATCGATTTGATTGGCCCGTTTCTAGTACCTGTATGCGGTTTTGAATCCGGTGATGTCGATGCTGAGGTTCTGTCCCTCCTCGACGGTGATCATCTGAGAGGCTGGCTCAAACCTGAACTCCTTCATCATGGGCTTGAAGTAGTACTGCCCTGGGCTCTGAGGGGAGGGATGGAGGGATAGAAAGGAAGAACAGATGAGATGCAATCAATCAATGCCACCTGCAGTGTTGCTGCACCAATCCAAATTAGCACCAGTTCACATCACACAGAATATAGACTTCAACCTAGTAGCCCGGTGTGTTTAATAGTCAATCATTCAGGAGGAGGATAATACAGGGATGAAGTAGGTGTTGAGTTCAGTCAACATCAAGGTCCTTACCAAGTTGTTGAAGGTGAGGACACCAGTGTCCTGGGTGAGCAGGTTGGATCTGAACGATCCTCCACTGAGAGACAGCAGGACTCCAGACAGAGCGTGACCATCCTCTGACTTGATCTTCGACACACAGAGAAAGATAGGAGATATTACAATGAACACACTGTATAAGACTATACAAACACTGCCGCAGCAAAAACTATATTTAAGTTGCAGTTCGACACCAAGGCAAAATTCCAAAAGAACACTGTTTAATGGCAATACATTCGCAGAACAGACTCATCAAGTATTTATTAAACAACCATCACCCTACCGAAGGAGGGATAATGTTACTAATTCAACAAAAAACTGTTTTGCCAACAAGACAAAGGCTAATAAATGGCCTGTTCTTTCCACTGAGCTCGCTAGTAGTATGTGTTCTGTACCTTGAAGGTGACTCCAGCCAGCGCAAAAGCCTTGAAGTCTCCCTGGGTTCCCTCTACAGTGCTGAGGATGAAGCCCTCCTTACTGGCACTGACGTCATAGTGACGGTCACTGTGCAGGGGGCCAACACTGGGGAGGGAGAAACAACCATTAGAGAGTCATTTAGATTGACTTGTATTACTGTACGTTTCCGACAAATGTCACAATCAAGGAGCATTTACCAAACACCATGAGAAAACCTGCCTGAAGCTAATCTAAAGCAACAAATATGTAACATGGTAGACATTTCAAGTGACTAGATTAAGACGCAAAGTGGTCAAATGTATTGTTAAAAAAAACAACAAGAGCATGATTTGAACAAGAAACCCCAGCTTGCAAGATGTTTTGCCTGATGCCTAGGGCAAGGATGAGTAGGCCATGCTAGCCTTACGGCTAACACAGCAGTGACCGAGGTTGTGGTTAGGGGATAGCCATGTATACCTGTAAGCCCCGTTCTCATTGGTGGCGACCGTGATGAGGGGGGCCTTGGCTCCTCTCTCGGTGATGGAGATCTCCACCCCCTGCAGTTCTGGAGTCACTTGGCCCTCCAGGAACAGACCAGCGCGCCCCGCAATGTCCACCACACGCCCTGGACAAGACTCTGTGAGAAGGGGACAGAATAAGAGAAGGCATATAGATTACCACTGGACACAGACAGAGCTTCATGGCCGGTGATGTCCACCATACGCCCTAGACAGATCTCTGTGGATGGGTGCTGGTAGGGGCAGAGAATAGGAGTTACCATATATAAATGTAGAGACAGAAAATTACTAAATGAGTTATGCTATCCCGTGTGATACTACTTAACATATAGCAAGAGACAATTCTCTTAAGTGTCATTTTCTTCTAACCTGATACAAATGTGTCTTTGTGTGACTCAGTCACAAGACTGGGCGTATTTTATTTTTTTTTTTACACCTTTATTTAACTAGGCAAGTCAGTTAAGAACAAATTCTTATTTTCAATGACAGCCTAGGAACAGCGGGTTAACTGCCTTTTCAGGGGCAGAACAACAGATTTGTACCTTGTCAGCTTGGGGGTTTGAACTTGCAACCTTCCGGTTACTAGTCCAACGCTCCAACCACTAGGCTACCCTGCCGCCCCATATAGCGAAGATCCGTTTGGGTGTGACCCCAGCATGTGAGACATCTCGTGTTTTTACTATCTGTGAGCTGTGATGAATGCAGTTAGACGGTTGAGCCCTCGAGCTAGCAACCTCGAGCCATCTTAAAATCTGCAAAGACAAACCAATCGCCTTGTACACATTATGTTCCGCCCCTGTTTACACACATCTGCTAAACTGCCATGTAGACAAGAGGTTGTACTTTCTATAAAAGCGGAGAGCTTTTAACTCTGCACTGTTGTGCGGATTGTTGACTGATCCATTTTCTGCAAATCTTATTAAATATAATTGTTGTTTGAAGAATCTAGTCTCTTTCCCCTTTGGTTATAATTTCCAATACACACCACACAGAAAGATATGCAGACAGACACCACAGACCAAAAACACACACACAATAACATAACACAAAAGAAGAGGATAACAAGGAAGTGAACTCCGACCTCCAGTGATAGTAGCCTCAATCTCCGGCGGATAGAAGAGCAGCTCCTTGGAGGAGGGAGTCACAGTGATCCTCTCCCCAGCCCTGGCCCAGTAAGAAAATTCGTAGTGAAAGGGGCTGGTGAGCTCATCAGCTCTCTCTTGGATGGGGGGCTGGCTGTCACCTCCATCCTCAGCCTCTTGGGCACGTCTCTCCCTCTCCTGGCGCCGCAGCTCGATCTCCTGCAGCTGCTGCTCCTGTCTCTGCTCCTCCAGGCTTCTCAGAGGGCCTAGGACCAGAGCTGGCTCAGACTCTATGGAGGATCTGATGGAAGACACAAACAGTGTTTAGGTTAAACTATGGACGACCTACAGGAGGAACACCGTGATAATCTTTTTTGTTGTTGTTGTCATATTTAGAAAAACAATCGAGTAATTTCATGCTTAAACGCTAATTCTGGAAATGCATGTAAATCTCCAACTTTTTGGAGATGACAGGGACTAACTTGATGGTGACCGTGACATCCAGGATCTTATCAGTGGTGATTAGGCCAGTCATGTGATGTCTCACTGCAGTCAGGGTCAGGATAGTGGGGGCTGACCTGAAGGAGACATTTAGACAAGTAGAGTCATTCACTTTGGTGGGGCTATGTAAAAGGAAAACATAGAAATGGACCCAATAGAACACCCTTACGTGTCGTAGGTATAATAGTCCTGTTCGAATTGGTGGCAAGATCGAGGAGTCACTTTGTACACACCTGGCAAAGGCAAGATTAGATGATTAATAAGCATTATATACACATTTATTTATTTTACTCATGTATCTACCAGTAACCTATATTACCCTAGGTTAGTCTCATAAAGACACATTTTATTTTCCAAAGAGGTCTTTCAGTAAGGATATTGAAGAGAATCGAAGACAAGTGAAAAGAAGAGGAGTTTCTCCCACCAGGCTTGGAGAGACAGAAGCGGTTGACCCCCTTGGAGAGGTTATAGACGCCAACGTTCTCAGGCTTGCTGCCGTCCTGAAAGAACTCCTGCCAAGATACATACACACTCATTTAGACTTTCACACCAGCAACCACGATTATGTAAAATAACGTACGAGCTATTTGAGAACCATTATGGTCGAACTATTCACTCATACTCTTTCTTATCAGAGCAGCTGTCCAACAGTATGTGCACAGCTACTCGTCGAACATCTCATTCCAAAATCATGGGCATTAACATGGAGTTGGTCCCCCCTTTGCTGCCACAACAGCCTCCACTCTTCTGGGAAGGCTTTCCACTAGATGTTGGAACATTGCTGCTGGACTTGCTTCCAATCAGCCACAAGAGCATTAGTGAGGTCGGGCACTGATGTTGGGCGATTAGGCCTGGCAGCCAGTTAGCGTTCCAATTCATCCCAAAGGTGTTCGATGGGGTTGAGGTCAGGGCTCTGTGCAGGCTGTCAAGTTCTTCCACACCGATCTCGCCAAACCATTTCTGTATGGACCTCGATTTGTGCACAGGAGCATTGTCATGCTGAAAAGGGAAAGGGTCTCCCCCAAACTGTTCCCACAAAGTTGGAAGCACAGAATTGTCTAGAATGTTTTTGTATGCTGAAGCGTTAACATTTCCCTTCACTGGAATTATGGGGCCTAGCCCAAAACATCAAAAACAGCCCCAGACCATTATTCCTCCTCCACCAAACTTTACAGTTGGCGCTATGCATTGGGGCTTGTAGCGTTCTCCTGGCATCCACCAAACCCAGATTCATCCGTCGAACCACCAGATGGTGAAGCATTATTAATCGCTCCAGAGAACGCGTTTCCACTGCTCCAAAGGCCAATTGTGGAGAGCTTTACACCACTCCAGTCAACTCTTTTCATTGCACATGGAGATCTTAGGATTGTGTGCGGCTGCTCGGCCATGGAAACCCACTTCATGACGGTCCTGATGAACATTTTATTGTGCTGACGTTGCTTCCAGAGGCAGTTTGAAACTCGGTTGTTAGTGCTTAAAACAGAGGACAGATTTAAAAGGGCTACGCGCATCAGGACTCTGCGGTCTCGTTCTGTGAGCTTGTGTGGCCTACCACTTTGTGTCTGAGCCATTGTTGCTCCTAGACGTTTCCACTTCACAATAACAGGACTTACATGTGGACTAGACCGCGCGCACGCATGTTGATTTTGTCCATTCACACCAGACACGATAAGCATATGCAGGTTGAAATATCAAAACAAACTCTGAACCAACTATATTCATTTGGGGACAGGTCGAAACACACAAAACATTCACAGCAATTTAGTTAGCTAGCTTGCTGTTGCTAGCTTGGATATAAACATTGGTTTGTAATTTTACTTGAAATGCACAAGGTCATCTACTCCGACAATTAATCCACAGATAAAAGGGTAAACCGATCTCCTCAGGCTTCTTCTTCGGACTTTATATAGCGGCTGGCAATCAACTTTAAGGTGCATTACACCACCAACTGGACTGTGGACCTCAGTTTGTCTTTCAATCACCCACGTTTGGTATATGCTCCTAAAAACCAATGAGGAGATGGGAGAGGCGGGACTTGCAGCATGTCAAGCTTCACAAAAAGAACCAAGTTCTATTTTAGCGCCTGGCTATGAAGACGCTCGTTGACGCGCGCAAGCAGCGTGAGTGCATTGATTGAATAACGTGTACATTTATTTTGCAACGCACATGACGTGGGCGGTGTGGTCAGCATGTTACAGTTGACCGGGGCAGCTCTAGTAGGACAGATTTGGAATAACTGACTTGTTGTGCCACGTTGAAAGTTACTGAGCTCTTCAGTAAAGGCCAATGTTTGTCTATGGAGATTGCGTGGCTGTGTGCTCGATTTTATACACCGGTCAGCAACGGGTATGGCTGAAATAGCCAAATCCACTGATTTACGGGGTGTCCAAATACATATACTTTCGGCCGTGTAGTGTATAACAAGCATAAACAGAAATACACGCAGGAACATATAACAGTACACATGCACACAACTACACGTATGAACAAACCTAAAGACACACTCTCTCTGTCCCCTACACACAGCCCTCCCCTGTGTTACTACTGACCAGTGTGATGGCGTGGGACAGGGAGCAGCGGAGGATGTAGCCTATCTGTCTGAGCTCTACTCCCAGCACGTCAGAGTCCAGCACCTCCACCTCCACTGACTTGAGCTTCCAGCACCACTCCTCATGGGAGATACTCACTGGGAGGGAGGAGAGCAGAGCGTCAGACATTGCTACAATATTGACATAAGGACAAGACATACATAACCTAGCCTGAGATACTGGAGTACAGACTGGAGTACAGCCTGGCTTTAGTGTATGGATTTCTTCTCTGACAACATTGACCATCCTATAACATACTTACTTGTTCAGACACATAACAGAAAAAACGAGGAGCTACTAAAAAGATCATGTCCAAAAATACATGTTTGTTTTCCATAGCAACAATTTATTGTTATTATTATTTTTAATACCTTTTGCCCCAATGAACATGACCCAGGAGGTCCGTACCTTTGTATTTGCCAGGCAGGACGTGGTCGAAGGAGATTTCCAAGGTGTCACCGCTCCCTGAGAGGAGCACGCTCCTCCTCTCCCCCTGACGACTCACCGGCTGCAGGGTCACCGACAGGTCATCACAGTTCGCTGGGGGTCAAGAGGTCAAAGGTTATTCAAAGTGGCAAAGCCGTGAAAATGAGACCGTCACTGATTAGCTTTCTAACGAGAATGCTAGGACTAATAGAGTATTCAGATTGACTGTTTTCAGCGTTTGTCCTGACAATGACCCAGTTAGGCATCAAAACACAGTCTGTCTAATAGAAAAGCACTTTTAACCATGACTGTTTTCATTAAACAGAAAATGCACCCCACTGTTTCCTGTTGAATAGGAGTTACTTCTCCCTAAGGGGTTATTGTTAACCTTGAATTATTCCTACTTGACATCTAAACAGGAAATGTTCAGAGTGAGTCATAGACTAATGGGAGAACTCCAGGGCAGGCTTACCCAGACAGTAGACCCTGCCCGAGACGGAGGCCATGAACTGGGTGAAGAGGAGGTCGGAGAGGGGCCTGTCCACCAGGGAGACCTCCAGAGCAGCAGGCTGCAGGGCCAGGCCAGCCTTCACCTCCACCTCAGGAAGAGACACCTGCAGGGAAGGATGGAAGACAGGATGAAACGTACAGCCAAGGTAAATGGAAAAATCTGTTTTCGTTGTATTTTGAGGGTAACATCGCTAAGAGCTGATCTCACGTAAATAGGACTGGAGGTAGGATGAAGTTGCCCATAGACACTGATCATAGATCACTTTAGTATGCTTTCTTCACCCTTATAGGGATATAATTCAGAGCAGCTAAGCTGATCCTAGATAAGGGACTAAGGGCAACTTCGCTCAATACAACCAAAGCCACCAAAATACAGACAATTCATCTCATAGTCAGAACAAGCTGTATTTCTGTAACGTACGGTAACACTGTAGTCTCCAGGTTTGGCATGGAAGCAGAAGGCCCCCTGCTGGTCTGAGTCGGTGGTGCGGGTGGCGGTGTTGTCCTGTCCCAGGGGAGTGAGGGTCACCTTGTAACGCCCCTGCTGCTTCAGGCTCTCTGGCAGACGGGTGATAGAAATCTGACCACACACGCTGAACCTGGAGAGGGGGATGAGAATGACATTTATAATTCTTCAACAAAACCATCACGTAGCTGTTATGTCAGATGCATGTTATGATTATAGATGGGGGCATCAATAGGACACATTGAAAGTCGAAACTCACCCAGCAGTGATGATGTCAGGGAGTTGAGGCGTGTTGGGAGCTATCTTCACTGTGATTGGCTCAAAAAACATGAGGTCCTTGTGCGTGCGGAGGGTGTAGGTACCGGTGGTCATATTCTCCAGGCGGTAGGAGCCGTCCTCTTTGGTCAGAACTGTTAGAAGGGAAGAAAGAGAGGGAGGAAAAGGGAGAGCGAAAGAAGGGGTTCGGCAGAAGGACAATCCCAACGCAAATGAACATAGCATGTCTCCACGTTAATCCAACAATGTCATCTCTGATATTTCTCCTCCGAATTTGAACACAGATAATAGAAGAGAAATGGGGTGGTGGATGTCACTATGGTTACCTTTGATCTGGTTGTTGAGGGTTACCGTGGCGTCAGGTACCCCGTCCCCCTCCAGGCTGTTGAGAACCCTGCCGGTCACAGAGAAACCCATGACACGGAAGATGGGCTACAGAGAGAGAGAAACACAAAACACGACACCTCCAGGGTCATGTACAGTACCAATGATTGTGAATCACATGACAAAGGCCAATGCTGTACAATTTTAACCCAGAAATAGCAGCCAAGCAGGAAGCTGGAGCACTGTAAACTTACCTCCAGCTTCAAGCTGTTGTGCTCCACCCTGAAGTCCATTCTGGAAGGCGCCACGTCAAATGTGATCCTCTCTCCCCTATAGAAGGGAATCTGAAACAGACAAATTAGTCCAACATAGTCAAAGTGAAGGACAAGAAACCAGACTAAGTACATAATACATTATTTTTGTATAGAGCCTGTATAGAGTTTTGAACAGAGCCTTCCAGATCCCAAGGATATTTTACACATGAAAGACAACCTAAGAACACCAACAGCGCTATTTCAGCAACACACATTAACTGGGAGTGATATGTGCTGAATAAGCATTTTCTTAGCCCAGGGCTAATTTGCCATGGGATAAGTGCAGTGTGAACAACACGGGTGTGTTGTGGCGGCCATCTTACCACAGTGTAGTCTCCGCTGGCCAGTGAGGGGAAGGAGAAGATGCCATCCTCTCGGGACAGGGCGCTACACAGGTAGACCAGGGAGTCATCTCCAGACTCGGCTCCATCCACTGGGGCTGTGTTACAGACACTGACGTCCTAGGAAACACAAGAAATACACATATTAGAGGGAATTTTATATATTTTAAATTTAACTAGGCAAGTCAAATTCTTATTTACAATGACGGCCAACACCGGACGACTCTGGGCCAATTGTGCGCCGCCTTATCACGGCCGGTTGTGATACAGCCTGGATGTAAGATAAGTATTACATATATCTGAAACTTGAAATTCCCATTTTGAGTAAAAACTGTATGTATCCGTCTGGGTTACTACAGTGAGGGGAAAAAGTATGCTGATTTTATACTTTTGGCAACTCGAACCTTCAGCTCCCTCCACAGATTTTCTATGGGATTAAGGTCTGGAGACTGGCTAGGCCACTCCAGGACCTTAATGTGCTTCTTCTTGAGCCACTCCTTTGTTGCCTTGGCCGTGTGTTTTGGGTCATTGTCATGCTGGAAAACCCATCCACAACCCTTTTTCAATGCCCTGGCTGAGGGAAGGAGGTTTTCACCCAAGATCTGACGGTTCATGGCACCGTCCATAGTCCCTTTGATGCGGTGAAGTTATCCTGTCCCCTTAGCAGAAAACCACCCCCAAAGCATGTTTCCACCTCCATGTTTGACGGTGGGGATGGTGTTCTTGGGATCATAGGCAGCATTCCTCCTCCTCCAAACACGGCGAGTTGAGTTGATGCCAAAGAGCTCCATTTTGGTCTCATCTGACCACAACACTTTCACCCAGTTGTCCTCTCAATCATTCAGATGTTCATTGGCAAACTTCAGACGGGCATGTATATGTGCTTTCTTGAGCAGGGGGACCTTGCAGGCGCTGCAGGATTTCAGTCCTTCACGGTGTAGTCTGTTACCAATTGTTTTTTTGGTGACTATGGTCCCAGCTGCCTTGAGATCATTGACAATATCCTCCCGTGTAGTTCTGGGCTGATTCCTCACTGTTCTCATGATCATTGCAACTCCACAAGGTGAGATCTTGCATGGAGCCCCAGGCCGAGGGAGATTGACAGTTATTTTGTGTTTCTTCCATTTACGAATAATAGCATCAACAAGCCCATTCCAGCCTTGTGTAGGTCTACAATCTTGTCCCTGACATCCTTGGAGAGCTCTTTGGTCTTGGCCATGGTGGAGAGTTTGGAATCTGATTGATGGATTGCTTCTGTGGACAGGTGTCTTTTATATAGGTAACAAACTGAGATTAGGAGCGCTCCCTTTAAGAGAGTGTGCTCCTAATCTCAGCTCGTTACCTGTATAAAAAGACACCTGGGAGCCAGAAATCTTTCTGATTGAGAGGGGGTCAAATACTTATTTCCTTCATTTAAATGCAAATCAATTTGTAACATTTTTGACGTGCGCTTTCTGGATTTTTTTGTTGTTATTTCGTTTCTCACTGTTCAAATAAACCTACCATTAAAATTATAGACGGATCATTTCTTTGTCAGTGGGCAAACATACAAAATCAGCAGGGGATCAAATACCCCCCCCTCACTGTATATCATAATTTAACCATTCATGAGGTAAAATGCCCAGCTTCATAGACAGCCAACATTAAGGATAAAATATCACTGTAGTGTATCACAATATGTACAGAAATACAGCAGACTGGACATCACCGCTCTTTCAATTTGCCATTCAATTAAATACAAATATATTTGACCTCCTTCTTCACTGTGGCAGAGTAGAGGAGGAAGGTGACTTTTTTCATGGGCTCCCCATCACTCCGGACCTCCCCAGAGACATCGTACCCTCCCACCACCAGATGTTCTGCAGCCGCTGCATTGGCACTGGACACACGCACTGACGTAGCGCTCTGTGGAAAGACAACGCAAAATGATTGTGAAGCATTTGGACGTTTCTGCTCTAATTCTTTTGCATAGTTTACACTACCTGTGTAGAACCTATGTTCTTACTCTACTTGCTTATATTACTTGTGCAATAGGATTGTTGAGTTCCAATTGCATCCACCTAAAACTGTGCCAATAACACCTACAGCTGCACTTTGAGATGGCTTGAGATCATGAGCCCTGCAGAAAAATAATCACCTGCTCCAAGGTCCAGGATGGATGAGAAGCAATGATGTCATAATATCCAGGAAGTACTTTGGAGAAGGTGTACCTGTGAAATGACCCAAAACAGTCTGTGTTAGAAGCCTAGTGCTTGTACCCCCCCCCCAACACCCACACGTATATTGTCCTGATACAAAACAACAGCGGATGTGTACAAAAACATTAGCATTGATATGATGAATGGCTTGAGTTGCCACTACTGAAAGAAAAGCAAGTGTGTTGGGGGGTTTGTTTGTGTTGTAAGGGGTAGTTATATTGCCTTGTAGTTTAAAGCAACGCTGTTAAGAGTTTGAGGAGCGGTCCCTTACTTTCCTCCAGGCTGAGTGAGCACAGTCTGCAGCTTTTCTCCTGGTCCCTCCCTGGTCAGGCTGATCTCCACCCCAGCTGGGCCCAGGAGTTGGCCTTTACTTAGCACCTGGGACATACAAAACACATTAACGCCACAACAAAGTAAACAATTATTTCAGAAATGCACATACTGTAGATCCGGCAAGTACTAACACTAAACAACCATTTAAAAAAGTGGCAGATCTCTGTGCCATTCTGTTTAGTCAGTAAATAGTGATGTATTGAGTCTTTGGGGGGGTAGAACGTAGTCTAGCGGTTAAGCGCGTTGGGCCAGTAACAGAAAGGTCGCTGGTTCGAATCCCCGGGCTGACTAGATAAAAAAATATGTTGATGTGCCCGTGAGCAAGACACTTAACCCTAACTGCTCCAGTAAGTCGCTCTGGAGAAGAGCATCTGCTAAATGACTCAAATGTAAATGTATTTTAGCCAGCACCATCCCCACAAGGGTTATTGAAGAAGAGTTCCTCTCACCATTCCAGAGACAGAGAAGCCAGTGAAGACAAAGTTGATGTCCTGCTCCTTGGTGCAGATATCATTGACGCCGTCCACATAGAGGTCCACACTGGTGGGCTCTGCAAAAACACAGAGAGTGTTATGTTACAGCACTGCTGGCAATACACAAGAGCTACAAATACACATGAAATTCTCCTTACCAAAGCTCCACCCAAGAGGGGGCTCAATCTTCAACACAAAATCTCCCTGTGAATAAGACAGAGTCAAATATTAGCAGAACTGCCTCTATGAATCCGAGAGTGGAAGACTCATCTCTAAAATGTAGGCTCTAACAGTCCCATCACAAGTCAAACTGTTGAATAAACTTAATTTGAACGTACTTTGCCTGTTGTCCACTGATTTTGTCCCTTATAAAAGGAGGTAATCTCAGACAAAATATCCAGAGTAGTGCTATTAACCCGACTTCCAGTACGCTGGGCTGCATGTTGGTTTGTATTTCAATGCTGACTCAATTCACATGCGACGCTGCACAATATGTCAACAATGCCGAGTTTAACCGAAGCAGAGACTGAACTTTGTCCCACGCAATCAGCTGGCAAATTTCACAAGCACTTTCAGCTGATTGCGAGGTAACTGTGCTTTGGTCGACAATATTAAGCTACATTCGGCTATTGTTTGACGTTGCGCATCACGTGAAATGCGCCAGGAGGTGGGAAATACAAGCAACAGAACCGCTGCCGCAAAAAGTGGGGTAAACAGCCCTTTCTTGTGGCTACCCCATCTCTGATACCGCCAAAAGGACCAAGATTACGGACAACTGGTGAAGTATGATTAAATAGAATTGTATTCAACATTCTGTCTTGTAGAGACTATTGCGTCTTTCTTACAGCGACTTCTTTCAGACTGATATCCATGAAGTAACCAGGGAAACAGTCTGAGGTTTAGACAAACCAATGCCATACTACTACTATTGCATTTTCATATGTATCAATACCACAGGAGGCTGGTGGGAGAAGCTATAGGACGGGCTCATTGTAATGTCTGGAATGGAATTAATTAAACCGTATCAAACGTACGGAAACGCCTGCCTACTCGGATCAATACATTCATTACCTTGTCATAGAGGGGAATCATAAAGTATCCATTGATGGGAGCACAGTCCGTCTGATATTTCAAAGACCCTTGTTTGGTGTACACTTTAATCTGTGAGAGACAAGAAAGACGAGATGTATTTAGCAATGCACAAACACAACCAAAAAGGCAAAAGCATGATTTAATGCCATGCATGTTGGACAGTACTATAGGCTCTTGCGGTCAAGTAGTTAGTTAGCTAACGTGAATGACTTGCACCGGCAGTCATTAGGGTGAAGGTGGTCCAGTATGAGATGATTTGACGAAACAGTAATCCTATTATTGTAAATGGTGTGTGGATGGTGCAATACCTCGTCAATGCAGTGGGGTTTAAGTGGACTCTGGCAACTAGCTAAGTCAACTTTAGCAAGCTAGCTAACGTTAGCTGGCCAGTGCGTAAACTATGTAAACATTCGCTCGGAGTTTTAAATGTAAAGGACTTAAAAATCAGTGAAACACATTTAGCTACTTTTAAATAGCTGCAAGTTATTGCGTTTCTGATGTGTTTTGTAAGGATAGATAGTTAGTACAATGCAATGTTAACTAGTTCGCTAACAAGTTCTGAATTTCGACATTGTTGTGCACGAGAAACCAGCAACATAGATCAGAGATGGCTCGTGAGATTAGTGTGGCTACTCAGAGTTAGCTAGACCATCTTACTAGCCACCTTGGGGGTAATGTTATTTCATTCAAACTCAACTGTCTTTTCACCACTCAAGACCCCCAGCAATATCCTGTCTCCGCCTACTAAGGTAGTAGGCCGTCTCTGCACTCACCTCGATCAGCGAGTAGTTGATTTCAACGTCGGATTTCACGAACCCTCCGCAGGCCACCACAATGTCATCAGCTGACACTGTAATAAACTGGCAGCAGATGATTCCAAATAATATCCAGAACACTGCCATGTCTGCCGGTTCCGTTATTCCAAGCATTCGCCAGAAGATTTTTCTGAACAACCGAATTGACAGTGCACGCTGCCTCCGGTTCCATACACTGCGCTGTTGAAGGAGCAGTAGCTACCTATTCTGGAGGCGTCGACACCTGCTGGTGCGGAGGTGACATGGATTAAGTATGTACTTTTGAAAATGTTGGGTGTCTATTCAAATATGAACAGAATCTTGTCTTTTGGGTTTGCCTACTGAACAAATTAAACTAGTTATATTCACACAAAGTATGACAAGAAATAACATGTTTTAAATACTTGCATTATTTATTTACCCTTTCCAGCCACAATTCAATAAGCAATAAGGCCCGAAGGGGTGTGGTATATGGCCAATATACCACGGCTAAAGGCTGTTCTTATGCACCACGCAAAGCGGAGTTGGCCATATACCACAAACCCTTGACGTGCCTTATTGCTAAAAACTGTTTACCAAAGTAATTAGAGCAGTAAAAATACATGGTTTGTCTAACCCCTGGTATACAGTCTGATATACCACCGCTGTCAGCCAATCAGCATTCAGGGCTTGAACCACCCAGTTTATAACAATGAATAACACACAGATTTTGGAATTATAAAACTTTTGCCAAAATGACATCTTACTAGTTGATTCAAATGTAACAGTTCACTCATAAACAAAGGTTTGCAATGGATAAAACAACACTCCCCCTTTATGGAACACAGGCAGTAGACACAGAGTACAGTACAAAAGTATTAGTTCAGTTTGGTATGTAGCAGAAGTTGGGACAGTAGATCTCAAATACATTTTGAAATATTAAATCACATGTAGCATGTCATGGTCATTAAAAGTTAATACTTAAAGAGTTAATGGAAATAGTAAACAAGAGATTAAGGAATATAAATTTACACAAATTAATACAGTATACCTTTAAAATATAAACAAGAAAGGTCACATTTAAAGTGCAAGAAGAATGTTTAGTGTTTATAGGCTTTGGAGTGGAACAATATGGGATCAGCTTTGATTTTTTTGTATTACTTAGAAGGGCAATTCAAAGCTTTATAGTGGTTATTGTCATAAGAGTCCTTCTTGGAAGGAAAAAGGTAATAGTCAGCAGAATTATCATCATGACATCACATATAGTAATGTTTATGGTAGGCTACATATAGTAAGCAACAAACAGGACAAGAAATTCTCCACAAAAGGCAGTAAATAGCTATTTTGCCAGCCTTGAGTTCAAACTATTGGTCCAATATTGTAACATTGTGCTTGTTAAACATTTGAACATTCACAGATCTCAACATGCGTTGGATCAAAACCAAAAGAGCCTTGATAGGCAAAGCGAATCCCCCAGTTGCATAGTGTTCCTCAAATCTAGTGTCTGCCAGTGGTAGGGCTGGTTTCCTAGACACAGATCGAGCCTGGTCCTGGACTAAAAAGCTATTTTAATGGAGATTCTCCATTGAGCATGCATTGTAGTCCAGGTCTAGACTTAATATATGTCTGGTAAGCCAGCACCTATAGTGTATGCCAGTAAACAGCCAGTTACAAGTAATATCAAGAGCCCTGAGTTTTTTAGTCAGGTAAAACTCAAGGGCCTAATCCTAGCAATTCAGACATGAGTAGCAGAGTCCGGGGGTGGCTGGACCAGGAAGATCCCAGAGTTGGAGCGGTAGCTGGGGCTGACTCTGTCTGAGGAGTGGGACTGGAATCCCGAACCTGTGGATCTAATAGCACAGGTCCTCTGGGCCTGACACAGCTTCTGGATCAGGAAACGCTTGTCTCGCCCATCCTGGCCGAACAGGGAGAAGAGGGTTAGTGCCTAAATTAACCCTATAACAATGTTATGCCAGATAACTAGTACCTAGATTTTTTCTGGTCAGGAAAATAATCCTGTCCCTACAGCTAAGTCCTATGAAGCTACTGTGCAGTAGAGTTGTGCAGCCATGTACACTGGTTACTATAGCTACTCACCATGACTAGCTGTTCCCTCAGTTGGTTGATCACTCGCTTGTGCGCTCCAGCTAGAGCAATGACATAAAACATGGCCAGGCTGAGGGAGGAAAGAGACAACGGTTAACAAAGCAGAATTTTGATAGCCCTTTGTGACGTGTTGATGAAAAGAGGGTTTTATAAATATATTTTATTGATTGATTGGCTGAAAGCACAATCTATCGGCCTGAATATCAAATGACAATGAACCGTAGACAGGAGTGATATCATTGGCCGGAACCCGTACCATGTGATGACAAAGAGGGAGACGGCGAAGGCCTCAGAGGAGATGGCCAGGAGGAACGTGCGTGCTCCTGCAGGCAGCTGGGACACCGTCCGGGGGAGCACCTCCCAGGATGTGGTGTAGTTAACGAAGGGACCACAGGCTTGGGAACAGCTGATCCTGATAAGGGAGAAACGGGAGGGTTAGTTTATGTACCCAACAACTGATCTACGAGCAGATTGATACTATTTTCACACTATGGTGCCAAGCCAAACTGTACTGTGCGGACTCAAATATTTCCTTTCCAGCCCAGTTTTAGCAACAGTAGAGCAGTACAGCTAAGCTAAGATCAGATAGGCTCATCAGTGTGAAAAGGTTATGAGATTGGTGCATGGTGAGTTTCAGTGCAACTAGCCATATTGATGGTTATCTATGGAAATAAAGATGCATGCATGGTAGGCTAACTGCTGCCATGTACTCACTGTGCGATGCCAATGGTGACAGGTACACAGGCCAGTGCCAGGCCAATCAGCAGCACAGCCAGGAAGAAGAAGTTGGAGCTGGAAGCTCGGAACGGACGGGTGGCCGGGCGGCAGTTATTCACCAGGGTCACCTGCAGGGTAGACAATACATACATTCATCAACATATTTGTGGGTGAGAATTCCCTTTCAGTCATTTCAGTCAACATAATGCACACAGGTATGGGATATTCCTTTTCTCTATCAATTGGGTGAAGGAATTAGGATAAGGAAATATCCTGACCTACACTATGACTTATGAGGTACAGTATCGCTCAACTCAATCAGTTACCTAGAGTATGTAACCCGAGGTTTAGATCCAGCTAAAACCATACGCTACAACCAAAAACATACAGTCATACATATCAAATCAAATTTTATTTGTCACATACACATGGTTAGCAGATGTTAATGCGAGTGTAGCGAAATGCCTGTGCTTCTAGTTCCGACCATGCAGTAATATCTAACCTAACAATTTCACACCAACTACTAAGTGTAAAGGAATGAATAAGAATATGTACACAGAAATATATGAATGAGTGATGGCTGAACAGCATAGGCAAGATGCAGTAGATGCTATAGTGTACAGTATATACATATGAGATGAGTAATGTAAGGTATGTAAACATTATATAAAGTGGTATTGTTTAAAGTGGCTAGTGATACATTTATTACATCAATTTTTCCAGTATTAAAGTGGCTGGAGTTGAGTCAGTATGTTGGCAGCAGCCACTCAATGTAAGTGATGGCCTTGAGAGAGAAGCTGTTTTTCAGTCTCTCGGTCCACCCTTTGATGCACCTGTACTGACCTTGCCTTATGGATGATAGCGGGGTGAACAGGCAGTGGCTCGGGTGGTTGTTGTCCTTTGATATTTTTGGCCTTCCTGTAACGTCGGGTGGCGTCACAGGTATCCTGGAGGGCAGGTAGTTTGCCCCTGGTGATGTGTTATGCAGACCTCACTACCATCTGGAGAGCCTTACGGTTGTGGGCGGCGCAGTTGCTGTACCAGGCGGTGATACAGTCCGACAGGATGCTCTCGATGGTTCATCTTTTTTATTTTTATTTTCCCTTTATTTAACCAGGCAAGTCAGTTAAGAACAAATTCTTATTTTCAATGACGGCCTGTTCAGGGGCAGAACGACAGATTTGTACCTTGTCAGCTCGGGGGTTTGAACTTGCAACCTTCCGGTCACTAGTCCAACGCTCTAACCACCTGGCTACCCTGCCGCCCCAGGAAAAGTTTGAGAGGGTTTTTGGTGACAAGACAAATTTCTTCAGCCTCCTGAGGTTGAAGAGGCGCTGCTGCCCCTTATTCACCACACTGTCTGTGTGGGTGGAGCATTTCAGTTTGTCCGTGACGTGTACGCCGAAGAACTTCATACTTTCCACCCTCTCCACTGTCCATCGATGTGGATAGGGGGCTGATCCCTCTGCTGTTTCCTGAAGTTGTGTTGTTGACATTGAGTGTGAGGTAATTTTCCAGACACCACACTCTGAGGGCCCTCACCTCCTCCCTGTAGGCTGTCTCGTCGTTGTTGGTAATCAAGCCTACTACTGTTGTGTTGTCTGCAAACTTGATGATTGAGTTGGAGGCATGCATAGCCACACAGTCATGGGTGAACAGTGATTACAGGAGAGGGCTGAGAACTCACCCTTGTGGGGCCCCAGTGTTGAGGATCAGCATGGTGGAGCTCTTGTTACCTACCCTCTCCACCTGGGGGGCGGCCCGTCAGGAAGTCCAGGACCCAGTTGCACAGGGCGGGGTCGAGATCCAGGGTCTCGAGCTTGATGACGAGTTTGGAGGGTACTATGGTGTTAAATGCTGAGCTGTAGTCGATGAACAGCATTCTCACATAGGTATTCCTCTTGTCCAGATGGGTTAGGGCAGTGTGCAGTGTGATTGCGTCGTCTGTGGACCTATTGGGGCGGTAAGCAAATTGGAGTGGGTCTAGGGTGTCAGGTAGGGTGGAGGTGATATGGTCCGTGACTAGTCTCTCAAAGCACTTCATGATGACGGAAGTGAGTGCTATGGGGCGGTAGTCATTTAGCTCAGTTACCTTAGCTTTCCTGGGAACAGGAACAATGGTGGCCCTCTTGAAGCATGTGGGAACAGCAGACTGGGATAAGGATTGATTGAATATGTCCGTAAACACACCAGCCAGCTGGTCTGCGCATGCTCTGACGACGCGGCTGGGGATGCCGTCTGGGCCTTGCGAATGCTAACCTGTTTAAATGTTTTACTCACGTTGGCTGCAGTGAAGGAGAGCCTGCTGGTTTTAGTAGCGGGCTGTGTCAGTGGCACTGTATTGTCCTCAAAGCGGGCAAAGAAGTTGTTTAGTTTGTCTGGGAGCAAGACATCGTGGTCAGCGACGGGGCTGGTTTTTCGTTTGTAGTCCGTGATTGACTGTAGACCCTGCCACATACCTCTCATGTCTGAGCCGTTGAATTGCGACTCTACTTCGCCTCTATACTGACGCTTAGCTTGTTTGATTGCCTTGCGGAAGGAATAGCTACACTATTTGTATTCGGTTGTGTTTCCGGTCACCTTGCCCTGATTAAAAGCAGTGGTTCGAGCTTTCATTTTTGTGCAAATGCTGCCATCAATACACGGTTTCTGGTTGGGGAATGTTTTAATAGACGCTGTGGGTACAACATCACCGATGCACTTGCTAATAAACTCGCTCACTGAATCAGCGCATTCATCAATGTTGTTGTTCGACGCTATGCGGAACATATCCCAGTCCACATGATCGAAGCAATCTTGAAGGGTGGAATCCGATTGGTCGGACCAGCGTTGAACAGACCTGAGCACGGCTGCTTCCTGTTTTAGTTTCTGTACCTTCCTGATGCCTTTACTGTACTGTATTACATAGAACTACAATTATGGCCATCGGCCCACCTATACCAGTACATTGATACTGTCTAATATTTCTATGGTATGTTACCTTTTTGATGTAGAAGATGATGAAGTACTTGATGGTGCAGATGGCGGGCAGCAGGGGGCAGTAGAACGTCCCGATCCAGCAGATGGTCTGGCCATACACAATCCCCAGGACGTTCTGGGGGATGGCAAACTCCTGCTGGCCCCACCACTTGGCCAGGCCGCAGTCACAGTAGTCCACTATGAGTCTGGGGGGAGGGGAGAGAGGAAGAGAACTGTCAGAAGAGGAGAGGAGAGAAGAGGAGAGAAGAGAAAAGATTACTTACTTCCTAGGGAACTCCACAAAGACAGTGACGGCACAGATGATGATGAAATCAAAGATCATGAGTTTGTACATCTCCTGGCCCACGCGAGACTCCCAACACTATAGGCAGAGGTAGAATTATATGAGATCATAGTAACGTCCAATATCAATATGTACAGTACCAGTCAAAAGTTTGGACACACCTTCTCATTCCAGGGCTTTTCAATATTTTTACTATATTGTAGAATAATAGTGAAGACATCAAAACTATGAAATAACACATATGGAATCATGTAGTAACCAAAAAAGTGTAAAACAAATCAAAATATATTTTAGATTTGAGTTTCTTCAAAGTAGCCACCCTTTGCCTTGATGACAGCTTTGCACAATCTTGGCATTCTCTCAACCAGCTGGATTAATAGATTTTTGCATTCCAGGTGACTACCTCCAGCTTCATGAGGTAGTCACCTGGAATGCATTTCAATTAACAGGTGTGCCTTCTTAAAAGTTCATTTGTGGAATTTCTTTCCTTCTTAATGCATTTGAGCCAATCAGTTGTGTTGTGACAAGATAGGGGTGGTATACAGAAGATAGCCCTATTTGATAAAAGACCAAGTACATATTATGGCAAAAACAGCTCAAATAAGCAAAGAGAAATGACAGTACATCATTACTTTAAGTCATGAAGGCCAGTCAATACGGAATATTTCAAGAACTTTGAGCGTTTCTTCAAGTGCAGTCGCAAAAACCGCTACGATGAAACTGACTCGCATGAGGACTGCCACAGGAAAAGAAGACCCAGAGTTACCTCTGCTGCAGAGGATACGTTCATTAGAGTTACCAGCATCAGAAATTGCAGCCCTAATAAATGTTTCACAGAGTTCAAGTAACAGACACCTCCAGGCTGTGTAAGGGCTATTTGACCAAGAAGGAGAGTGATGGAGTGCTGCATCAGATGACCTGGCCTCCACAATCACCCGACCTCAACCCAATTGAGATGGTTTGGGATGAGTTGGACCGCAGTGTGAAGGAAAAGCAGCCAATAAGTGCTCAGCATATGTGGGAACTCCCTTCAAGACTGTTGGAAAAGCATTCCAGGTGAAGCTGATTGAGATAATGCCAAGAAAGTGCAAAGCTGTCATCAAGGCAAAGGGTGGCTACTTTAAATAATCTAAAATCTAAAATGTATTTAACACTTTTTTGGTTACTACATTATTCCATGTGTTATTTCATAGTTTTGATGTCTTCACTATTATTCTACAATGTAGAAAATAGTACAAATAAAGAAACCTGACTGGTATTGTATATCTACGGTAACCTTTGACTTCCACTCACCGGGTAGAGGATGTGGTTGTACCCGCAGACACAGTTGTCTTCCTGGCAAGAGGTGATCTGACCCCAGAGGGAGACGAGAAGCACACAGATACTGGTCAGGCGCATGAACACACACCTGTGGAAAGATTATGACATTACAAAGAAATTACATTGGTGTTAAAATGCAAAAATCTATTCATCAATACCAGGGTGCTACATCAGTATGCAAACTGGAATCGGTGTGAAACATCAAGAGCATCATTCATTGATTTTCACAGAAGAAAGTGCTTGGTTGCCAGGGTTGGGGTAAATTTCATATCAATTCAGGAAGTAAACTGAAAAATTTAATGACCGAATAGAAATAAAACAACCCCAGCCCTGTTTTTTACCTCATGAGAGTGAAGCGGATCTCAAAGGCGGGGGAGTAGTCTTCAAACTGGATGATGAGGGAGAAGATGAGGGGGGTGATGAAGTTGGACAGGGTGATGACGATGGAAGGCAGATACTCATAGATCAGGTCCAGGATGAAGTTCACCTGTTATGACAACGCATGTTTGAAGTAAAACAGAAAAGACACATGCCATTAGGTATACAGTACTGAGGAAGAGAGCATTCATTTCAATAGAACAGCCATTGTGCTCATCCCTCAACCTTTGAAATTGTTGAACGTGTCAGTGTCGTTCTGTGTTGATGTTTGTTTTTTTGTAAAATCGATAAACGAAAAGAAAAAAAACAACCATTGTGCTCCCGAGTGGCCAGTGGTCTAAGGCACTGCATCTCAGCGCTACAAGGCGTCACTACAGACCCTAGTTCGATCCTGGGCTGTATCACAACCGGCCGTGATTGGGAGTCCCATAGGACGACACACAATTGGCCCAGCATCGTCTGGGTTAGGCCGTCATTGTAAATAGGAATTTGCTCTTAACTAACTTGCGTAGATAAATAAAACAAAACAAACAAAAAAAACTAACAATTGTGCTAAACCAGGGGTGTCAAACTAATTTTTCCCCGTGGGCCGCATTCCGTCTCGTCAATGCTCCCTGACTGTCTAGTTTTCATTTCGATGACTTTTAGGATGCTGGAGTGAAGACACTATAAATGTAAGTCCATTATCAATTCTACAGTTTAGATTTGGTTTTAGTCATTTCAATGGCGATTAATATCATTTTTTTCCCCGGGACGGGTAACTATTATAATAAAATTATATATTTCAGTTTTTACTCAGACCACCTGTGTGCCGCATGTTTGACACACCTGTGCTAAACTTAGACATATGTATCAGATCTAAAATAAGCATATGTCTATTGACAAGCTACCTACAGTCCATAAGGATATGCTGAGGACATCAGGGACAGCAAGGTGTGCTGAGGAGACTCCAGACCTGTCTCTGACAGACTATCCTCCCTGGCTGTGACCAAGATGCTCCTCCTCCAGTCACGCTTCAACTCATTTCATGTTGATCATTGATTTACATTTGTTTTCTTGTATGTGCTGCTGCAATTCAGCTTTAAGCTTCCATAGTACACATCAAATTAAACTAAACTGAACTAACATTGCTGTTTAAAGGTGTATCACCCTGGTTCGAATCCAGGCTGTATCACATCTGGCTGTAATTGGGAGTCCCATAGGGCGGCGCACAATAGGCCCAGCGTCGTCCAGGTTTGGCCGGGGTAGGCCGTCATTGTAAATAAGAACATGTTCTTAACTGACTTGCCTAGTTACCTTAGTCATCTGTGCTTTCTGGGAGAAGTTGGTGGCTATGTAGATGGAGTAGAAACAGGCAGCCAGTACAGCAATCACAAACAGATTCAGGATTAGTCGGATCACGTAGATCCTACACTTCTCCTTCCGTGTCCTGTCTGCCATCTTCTGCTTGATGCGCTCCTCTTCCAAATCAGTCTGTTGACATAGAAAGGACAGAGGAATGAATATAGGATCTCCATTATATGCAGTTATAAGCACTTATACTGAATATATTAATAAACAAATAAACACAGCTTCTTCTGAAAGGAGTTGTTGAAAAGTGAGTAGTAAACAGAAGTGAACCAATACAGTTCTGTTACATTATATGGCTGTAACTGGAATGTGTGAACTGAGGACTTCAATTCACTTTGTCAATAGTGTTGAATCACATCTCCCTGTTGTTTTGAGTCAACCTATACTATCGACTGACTTCTGACACCTCACCTTCAGTTCATAAAGAAGACTGCTCCTCTTGAGCCTGGCTGCACTGTCGTTGACGATACAGAAGTCCCAGCCGGCAAAGATCTTGTTGCAGAAGCTCTGGAAGCGATCCTCGTCCTGCACCAGTTTACGCTTGAAGCCAGTCGCAGACCTTTGAGGAACGACGAGAAATGCAGATTTGGAAATTGCTAAAAAACTTAAGTATCTCTATAACAGTATATGACTTACATGACCGTGAAAAACAATTGAACAGCATGTGCATGTTTGAGAAGATGCCTTTTGAGGAGTGGTTTATCCAAAAGACTAGTATAATTGACAAGTCTGAATACAGTAAGATAGGGCACGTTTTACCTTTTGACTATCCATATGAGACTGAGGAAGAGGTAGGCTATGGTGACCAGCAGGTAGGCCAGAGGCAGGTTGTAGGTGAACTTAGGGAAGTGAATGGTCTCTACCTTGTAGTAACCATAGAAGAGGTAGGTCTGCTCCAGAAAGCCCTTTAAGATGTGAAACAAACAAGGGAGTCATTCTCAGTCCCAGAACATCATCTACAGTGCTATGCAGGCGTACAATGAGTGACTGAATTAAATGAATAAGAGGGCGTGGTATATGAGGAGGGTAGTCTGTACCGCCCCTGAGAGGAGGTCTGTGATGTGCTGGTGGAAAACCACCAGGCCACGGCGAGAGGTGCTGGGGTAGTTACTGCACTCGAAGCCTGTGGTTTACAACAGAAGCAACAATATAATATTGGTATGACATCTATCTAGAAGTCCATTAACAATGAATTGAATATATCTATATATATATATATATATATATATAGTGCCTTGCGAAAGTATTCGGTCACCCTTGAACTTTGTGACCTTTTGCCACATTTCAGGCTTCAAACGAAGACAAACTGTATTTTTTTGTGAAGAATCAACAACAAGTGAGACACAATCATGAAGTGGAACGACATTTATTGGATATTTCAAACTTTTTTAGCAAATCAAAAACTGAAAAATTGGGCGTGCAAAATTATTCAGCCCCCTTAAGTTAATACTTTGTAGCGCCACCTTTTGCTGCGATTACAGCTGTATGTCGCTTGGGGTATGTCTCTATCAGTTTTGCACATCGAGAGACTGAAATTTTTTCCCATTCCTAATTGCAAAACAGCTCGAGCTCAGTGAGGTTGGATGGAGAGCATTTGTGAACAGCAGTTTTCAGTTCTTTCCACAGATTCTCGATTGGATTCAGGTCTGGACTTTGACTTGGCCATTCTAACACCTGGATATGTTTATTTTTGAACCATTCCATTGTAGATTTTGCTTTATGTTTTGGATCATTGTCTTGTTGGAAGACAAATCTCCGTCCCAGTCTCAGGTCTTTTGCAGACTCCATCAGGGTTTCTTCCAGAATGGTCCTGTATTTGGCTCCATCCATCTTCCCATCAATTTTAACCATCTTCCCTGTCCCTGCTGAAGAAAAGCAGGCCCAAACCATGATGCTGCCACCACCATGTTTGACAGTGGGGATGATGTGGTCAGGGTGATGAGCTGTGTTGCTTTTACGCCAAACATAACATTTTGCATTGTTGCCAAAAAGTTCAATTTTGGTTTCATCTGACCAGAGCACCTTCTTCCACATGTTTGGTGTGTCTCTCAGGTGGCTTGTGGCAAACTTTAAACAACACTTTTTATGGATATCTTTAAGAAATGGCTTTCTTCTTGCCACTCTTCCATAAAGGCCAGATTTGTGCAATATACAACTGATTGTTGTCCTATGGACAGAGTCTCCCCTCAGCTGTAGATCTCTGCAGTTCTCAGACCTGCCTGGTGTGTTCCTTGTTCTTCATGATGCTCTCTGAGCTTTTAACGGACCTCTGAGACTATCACAGTGCAGGTGCATTTATACGGAGACTTGATTGTGACAGTATCCACAAGGTGGATTGTATTTATCATCATTAGTCATTTAGGTCAACATTGGATCATTCAGAGATCCTCACTGAACTTCTGGAGAGAGTTTGCTGCACTGAAAGTAAAGGGGCTGAATAATTTTGCACGCCCAATTTTTCAGTTTTTGATTTGTTAAAAAAGTTTGAAATATCCAATAAATGTCGTTCCACTTCATGATTGTGTCCCACTTGTTGTTGATTCTTCACAAAAAAATACAGTTTTATATCTTTATGTTTGAAGCCTGAAATGTGGCAAAAGGTCGCAAAGTTCAAGGGGGCCGAATACTTTCGCAAGGCACTATATATATATATATATATATCATAGATGAGATTAACAATACAACATTCATAATCTAATGTAAAGATGACTGATGCTCTTGATGTCGCAGAACAGCTACATGCCCCATATCTCTCCTCTCTAACTGAACCTTCATGACAACATGGTTGAATGTGGTGTTAATCTCTTACTGACCTACAGTTTACATAAATACTATAGAATTAATGTACAGCAGTGGAGGCTGCTGAGGGGAGGACGGCTCATAATAATAGCTGGAACTGAGCGAATGGAATAGCACCAAACAATGGAAACCATGTATTTGATACCATTACACACATTCTGCTCAATCCATTGCCACAAGCCTGTCCTCCCCAATTAAAGTGCCACCAACCTCCTGTGATGTACATGTCACTGCCAAAATAAAGGAAACACTTCAGCAAATGAGGGATGCAAAGTCTATTGAAAGCAGATGCTTCCACACAGGTGTGGTTCCTGAGTTAATTCATCGTGCTTAGTCATGTATAAAAATTATTTTTGCTACCATGGCTAGAAGAAGTGACTTTGACAGACGGGTCTCAAAGGAGCATAGGCAGTTTTAAAGGGCCTGTGCGTTTCCTTTATCTTGACAGTTACTCTATAACACGTAAAGGCCTGTGTTACCATCTACGTGGATGAAGGTGGTGTTCCCTGAGGCATGGGGGGCGGTGATGATGGGCAGCATGACGAAGCCGAACATGAGCAGGAACATGACGAAGTTGAGCAGCACCAGGAAACGCAGGAAGGAGAAGTAGGACAGGATCCCTGTGCCAAACATCCCTGTGATGGGACACAGAGAAGGGAAAGGATGAGTGATTTAGATACCATCCCGGATCTTAAAAAGATCAACATCAACGCACTCATATCTTTCAATGCTTCCAACAGAAGACACACAAGTGAGCAAGAACTTTTAATTGCCCAATTTTCATCAGCGATATTACATAATCTCTGTGGAAACTCTGCCTTTGTCCTTCACGAATCCAATTTTGAGCTTTGTTCGTGTAACTAAGCCTTTGACATAAATCATGTATTGATGTCAATAGAAGTAATTTGGAGTAACAGGTTGTTTTGTCACTGGCAACCACTCTCTTACCCTCAATGACATGGATGTCTCCCCTCCAGAGCTCCAGGTTGCTGAGCATCTCAAACCCATCCTCCGTTAGCCTCCTCAGGGTCCGTCTGGTGCCCTGTCTCCACTGGCTCCAACTGCTCAGATCCTTGGCCTGCTCCAAACGCTGGTCCCTGTCAGATGATCAATCAGTCAATATATTAAGCAATCAATCAGTCAGTCAATGTTAACATACTAAGCTTTTTTCAAGAATACTAACATCACAGCAAGAGAGCTTCGACAAAGAGACTCAATGAAACATGAACATAACCATATCTAGACCCAATTGTTATGCTCATGAAATTGTGGCCTACTTGTAGTGAATGGTGTGTTCTGTTATTGGCCTAAGGCCTAAGAATAGCCATATCTCTAGGAGAGATTCAGAGAGCATTCCTTCACTAATCCAGTAATGTCTCAAATTGATACGAGGAAATTAAACACTGCCTGCAGAGCAATAACTATGCACTGCTGACCCCTACAGTGAGTGAAGGCAATGAAGGCAGATAACCAATTATTTCCAACACAGTAAGACTCAGTGAAAAACATAATCTCTGACATCCTGTAACATATACAGTTACATAGTATACAAATGTTATTACACAGTGCAATCCTTTTCATATTATCATTACAATACAACATTTTACACCAGTATAACACTGCATGAAGACATATTAGAGATCTGACTTGTCTCTGCGTTTCTCCGCCATAGGTTTGGGCAGTTCCCTGACTGGTCTCTGTAGGGTCTGAGTCCTGTGTTTCTCCTCATGCTGTCTGGCCAATGTGGTCTGTCCCCATTTCCCACTGCTGGAGGAGCCCAGCCTGGTCCGTGAGCTGCCACGGCGCTTGGTACTGCCCGAGGCGGAGGGCTTTCTGTGGTACAGCAGAGACTGGTAGCTGGGGAGCTGGTCCAATAGTGGGTTACGTGGTGCTCCCAGACGGTCATTGTGGAACACTGTCAGAGAGAAATACAGTAAAAAATACAAAGAAATGTTTTGGGGAAGAGGCTGGGGGTTAAAGTTCATAAAGTGAGAGTAAAATGTAGGGTTTAAAGAGCAGTACTTGAATGCAATACACTTTATTGATATCATACTGTTGAACTCACAAAACTATTTGGCTGTGAATGCACAGGAAATGGTGTAGCCATACAGTCATTGCAACACAGGTACATTTGAAAAAACTACAACAACCACACCTCAATAATTACATATATCAAAACATATTTTATTTTACCTTTATTTAACTAGGCAAATCAGTTAAGAACAAATTCTTATTTTCAATGGCGGCCTAGGAACAGTGGGTTAACTGCCTGTTCAGGGGCTTATATCTTCAGCAACCAAGTTACTGTTCCTATTTAATGTCATACAACTCAAAGAGTAAGGGAAGTTTTCTTTCAATAACAATGACAATTGGCTCAGTTTCAGCTAAAAGTTAGATAGCTACCGTTAGCTAGCTAACGTTGGCTGGGTAGCTTTTTAGCATTAGGAAAGTTTACCTGACTTGTCTAGCTAGATAACTGGCTACATTTACCAACTTACTTGCTGAGAAGGTCATATGAAATTGAGTTTGCTTAGTTACCTGAGTCTCTCTCCATTTTCAGTTGTCCTCGTGCACTTTTAATGTCAAAGAAAGTTTAATGAACAACTTTGTTAGCTAACTAGCGTAGCTAGCTGACGTTGGCTGTCAGTCAGCAGAAGGAAAACAAAACCGCATTCCCTTTCCTGAATCCCAAAGCGACGCAACTTTGGAGGCTAGATGTATAAATACTAGATCGGCACAGCATGCTTTCCCACAATTATACACAACAATCGTGCTTATTCAATGTTGGATATGACTGGAGTTTAATCATAATTAAATACTGACAAACGACCCTACCAACAATTTGACGTTTATTTGTATAACTAGTTAGCTTGCTTTTATATTTATATAACATTTGTCGCGCTCTACTGTCCTCAAATGCCACCAACATAAACATTTTAAATGATGGAGCATCAATAATTATTAACGCTTAAAATGGGGTCATATTATTTGAATATGAAATAATAAAAATGTCCAACTAACAATTTAATCGTTTATTATGCTGTTATTCACAGAATTCAACATTTTTTTTGACATTGTGTTTTAAATAGAGTCGGAAGACGAAAGTGAATCATTATGGCTCTTTATTGCAATTCCCTATCCTATTGCACATTCGTAATAACACAGTTGAGCCCTTGGCCGTCCCATATCTTATTATGACAATTCATTTTCTCGTCCTATGGGAATCATTTGGAAATACTTGTCATTATGCCAACCATAGCAGCCTATTAGATTTGCATACGGCATTTAGAACAACCGGACTTTTACCTTTTATTTCAAGTGCACAGTTCCGGGTAGTCTGACAGACACACCGTGATAAAGTTCAACAAAGGTAGATCTCTCAGAGCTGCACTCTAGTTACCACAGTTGGCACTTCAAACCTGGATTATAAAGAAAAGGGGAGGCATCCTCGGCCTGCAACATCTGTTCAAGCAGCCAGCAGATTTCCCTGAATAAGCAGCACGTTAACAAGGTAATTACACATGGTGGATTTATTATTTTAAACAATTGTTTGATACAATAGTTTTAAATTGTTACTGTATCTAACAGCAATGTATGCTATTATTATTTGGAACATGGTTATATTTCTCTTAATTTGACAACACAAAGATTCACTGTCACATATAACTTCTGTTTTTTTCCCCACAATAAACTACCATGTCAACATATTTGTTAGTCAGATCTCTTTCCAGACTTTGTTTGCTCGGGAATTTGTTATTTCTACTTTGCCTACTTTACTGCCATAGGGCAGCACTGAGGCACAGACCATGGCAAAACAGAAACCATATCCCTGTGTTAATAAATAATGATATACACAGGGATAGGACAGGGGAGTTAAATAACTTACTGAAGACAGCCATTCAATCCAAAACATGTGATGTGTATTAGATAGCACAGCTTTATTTGTGAAAGGAAGATGGGAATAGCATCGAGGCATGGTCTCAGAAGTCTTGTATTTGCCCCTTCTTTATACCCAAGCGGGTCTTGTTGCTAGTGGCACGTTTATGTCTCGTTTCCAGTTCTCATTTTATATAATGGCAAGCTGATTCTCACTAATTGTTTTACTGAGAATACAGTAGGAGGACCTTTCAGACCTCCAGGGGACTAAAGAAGAGAAGGACAGAAATCACCGCCGGGTTAACCACTATAGAAGAAGATCAAGCCAAGGATCCCTATGTCGCACTACAACAACACTGGAGGATATAACAACCCTGCCTATCATGACAGTGACACCCTGGAGATAGATAGGAGGTATGTGTGTCAACTTGTACGATTGTGTTGTTTGGATGTTTGTTATAATACTGCTTTAACTGGGTACATGGGTAGAGGGCCTGAATGGGTAGAGGGCCTGAATGGGTAGAGGGCCTGAGTGAAATGTTGACGGACAGCTCTTAAACATTTTTTGGGGAGAGTGCACAAATAACACAAATATGAGAAGTGAAGTAAAACATAATGGTTCAGTATTAGAAAATAATTCTGAGAGGATCTTTTGTTCTGTATATTGAAATGTAAACCATCACTGTGCTTGGTCACATCATCTCTAATCTCTCAATTGGTGTCAGATTTTTTATAATGCCAGTGCCATCACATATTGTAACAGGAAGCTATGGTATTTCTTATAAGAGACTCACTTTATAGCGCCTCAGAAAAAAAAACATTATTGTCTACAATAATATTGTAGCATGATTCTTAGAACACCATCAGCAACGTTTTGAGTAATGATTAAGGTGTTGGACTGACTGACTGCAGGGTTTATACAACAACACACCAGTAATGTTATCTGCTCTGTCCTTCTCTCGCAAGTCCTTCTAGGAAATCCCAATCCCATCACAGTAACCCCCATGGTAACCCCTACCCCAGGGATGATGGAGCCGGGGGTGAGAGGGGTAGGTCCGATCTTCAGCAGCTCCCAGGAGGGGTCCAGTCCAGCTACGACGATGCCCAGGAGAGAGTGCCCTGGGGCGGGTGGCAGGAGGGGAGCTGGAGGGGCAGAGACAGCATTCCCATGGGTCTCCTTCCTTCCCGGTCGGAGAGCCCACGATGGCAGCAGCATGACCTCAGTAAGTCGATGTTTGATTTAATTGATTAATTAGACAATAGAAACAAGTAATGTACAGCCACACACCGATGTAATGGCAGTACACACGTTTTCTGATGGGAGATTCTATTGTAAACAGATCAGAGAAATATGATCTCTTGTGCTGTAGTAAGGTTAGTCTCTCCTCCAAGATTTGGTTCCGGGTTCTGAGAGAATAGTATGGCCATGATTTTGTTGGAATGGCAGCCTGGTCGCATAGACTAGACGTAACATAGTAAATATATAACCGTGACACTCAAATTAGTATGATATGTTACGTTTGGTATGCTTACATAAGTCCAGTATAAAGGAAGTTTGAGGTTGTTTCGCAGCCAATGCTTAGTAGCAATAGCGCATATGCTAGTTAGCAATTGTGCTAGTTAGCAACTTCCTTCAAACTGCACGTAGAGTGAGTTCATCCTACTCTGGGGATGTAGATAAAGGGCCTCATTGCCAAACCCTTTAACCCTTTAACCTCAACCCTAAACTTAACCCCTAGTCTAGCTAATATTAGCATTAGCCACTTAGTCACCTAGCTAATGTTAGCAACAACAAATTGGAATTCGTAACATATCATATGCTTTGCCAATTTGTAACATTGTACAAATCTCAATTCATAACATATTGTTTGAATTGCAATTCGGAACATATCTTACGAATTGTCATTTGTAACATATCATATGAAATTGATAGACATCCACAAATGAATACATAAGGTACCATATGAAACGTAACATATCGTACTAATAGGAGTGTCTTGATTTACTTTACTATGTTAAGTCTACCCCTGAGTCCAGGTTGGGAATGGAGAAGTATTTCAGTGTGGCTGGTCTTCAGGTTCTGTGTTGCTAAGTGACTTTGAATTTCCTCTCTTACTTCCTGCCTTCTGTTTGGTTAATTCTTTGTGTTTTCAATGTTGTTATAGGTACCATATCCACCTACTTTTCGAACGCTTTTAAAACACGGAAGCCAAACGCTCAAACTATTGATACAGCATCAGTGGAGGCTGCTGAGGGGAGGATGGCTCATGATAATGGCTGGAATGAAGCGATTGGAATAGCATTAAACCATGTGTTGATGTATTTGATACCGTTCCACTAATTCCTCTCCAGCCAGTACCATGAGCCTGTCCTCCCCAATTAAGGTACCGCCAACATCTTGTGATACAACTTCCTCCACGTTCGTGCTTTATCATAATTCATATGTGCTCCACTAAAATTCCTTGCAATTGCATGTTTCTGATAGCGAAACAGCCTGACAAAATACAACATATTACCTGCCTTATGTGCCTGGACTTTGTAGACTAAACAGCAGAGAAAAAAAACATAACTGATTCAAATGGTTGACCAATCAGGCAGGCATGATGCAGTTATTTTGAAATGATTACCGGGATGTATTCAAAGCGCCAGGCTTTTGAGCGGTTTTTCAAATGGCATAGGCTATTCACTGCAGTTTACAGGCTAGGCTACAGTTTTGTAGTCACTTGAAAACAATAACATTCTTCATCACATTATGTTGTGGTAGGATACATTTATTGTCCCTAAAAAACCTAAACATATGGTAGCTTTTCCACCTGCAAACCCGGGGACTGGGAGGGAGCGCACCGAGTGTAGAGCTAACTATGATTTCGTTATCTGATCAACTATTTTTATTTTGCTTTGTACGTTGACTGGATATATTCACTACAGTGAGCTTATAAATAATGGTATAATATGCATACACTTCTATTTAGGCTACAGGCTACATCTCGAGTCTGTCTGTCTTTGTTCTGTTGTGCAATTACGCACCTGGCTTCTCCACTGACACACAGCTATTCCTCTTAAATCTTGAGGAGTCCCAGGAAAAGACAAGAGTACAAAAGCTTTTTGGACCCTTATTTCGACCTTCCTACTAACCGCCTATTGGAGGATAGATGCACGCGTGCACTTGCTTGCTGAATGTAAAATAGGTTACAGCTTTACGAGCGGGGAGTTGGAAAGGAGACGCTCATATTTTCCTACAGTAAGCCTATCTTAACACCCGGCTACATCCTGACAAAATACGCCATATGAGTGGCCTGCTAATGTACATTTCTTGTACTTCTAAACCGTCGAGAATAGACCTGAACTGATCCAAATGGTTGCATAATCAGGCCTATAGCCTGTAGCGGTTACTTCGAAATGAAACAAAACAGGACGTTTGAGCGGTTATTCAAATGACCCTACATCACTGCAGTTTGCAGCCTATAGAACAATAACTGTGACCTCACTTCATAACAATAATACCTTCCTCGTTGCACTGTGTTGTTGTAGCCCAGGTGTGATAATCATCTTGTCTGAAAATATAGTCCTATGCCTAATCAATAATGGAACTTTGCGTGCCCGTGAATCACAGTGCATAACCTGGAGGAACGTACTGCAGATTTGCCATTTCATAAACTTGTAACGGACTTTGACGGGTAAATATTTAGCTCTAATTTGTTAGCTAATTCTCTATAGCTCCAATAGTTAGCTAATGCATGGCCCAATATCTAGCTAATATTTAGCTTCTTACTTCAGCTACACATCACGAGCCTCTCTTTTCCAGCAAGCCTCTGCAATAGGCGATTCCTCTTCTGGTGAAATCCTAGGAAAGCTATAGGCTACAAAAGCTATAGGACATTTATACTTTTTTTTACAAAGCCTAATAGCCTATTCGGGGAAAGAAGCAGGCTCGCTTTTACTAATTGCTGAATGTAAAACAGGCCTACAGCACAGAAAATCAATTTCGGGTAAAATTGAAGAGAGAAAGTGTGTTGGTGTGTTGATCACGTTTGGCCTGTTATGATTATAACATTGTTGCACTGATGCATAGCAAATAGTTGTACAGGACATAGCCTAGATGAGCACAGTGAAAAAATAAGACACAAAGGAATTGACAACCATTACAAAAATGGAAATCACTTGCAAACCACTTGAGCAACGAGGCATTGAGATGCTGTAAAATATGTGCAGGCTCGGCGTTTGTTGTTCACTTGCTACATTTAAATACGAGTTGCTATATTCATTTTCATTTGGCCTAGATGTACAAGTATTATTTGCAGTTGTCACTATGACAATGAACACACCATGAAAGCACTGGTCTGAACCAGTATCTGTGCTTATGACCTCGTGAATGGTCTGAACCAGTATCTGTGCTTATGACCTCGTGAATGGTCTGAACCAGTATCTGTGCTTATAACCTCGTGAATGGTCTGAACCCTTATCTGTGCTTATGACCTCGTGAATGGTCTGAACCCGTGAATGGTTAGTACCTCGTGAATGGTCTGAACCAGTATCTGTGCGTTAGACCTCGTGAATGGTCTGAACCAGTATCTGTGCATTAGACCTCGTGAATGGTCTGAACCAGTATCTGTGCGTTAGACCTCGTGAATGGTCTGAACCAGTATCTGCATTAGACCTCGTCAATGGTCTGAACCAGTATCTGTGCATTAGACCTCGTGAATGGTCTGAACCAGTATCTGTGCGTTAGACCTCGTGAATGGTCTGAACCAGTATCTGTGCTTATGACCTCGTGAATGGTCTGAACCAGTATCTGTGCTTATGACATCGTGAATGGTCTGAACCAGTATCTGTGCTTATGACATCGTGAATGGTCTGAACCAGTATCTGTGCTTATGACATCGTGAATGGTCTTGTGTTACCACCTTATTAATAGGCATTGTGCAGTAGAATGCGTTGATCAGTTGATTGACAGGTGCAGGACAATACTCGATAAACTTTCATCTAGTGTGGATGCTCACCAACGTTTTATAGTTATGTAGACTATAGTTTATCGTTATAGTTATTGTTATTCTCAAATCTAACGTTTGAGAACTTGAATGAAATACATATACAATTACACTTACACGTGTTTACTTGACTCTTATACTCTACAAATTGACTCCTTCAAATAATTGACTCTAGCATATGTGCCACGTGCATGCTGCACTAAGTAAGTAAAGCAGAAATCGAATCCATCACTTCCGTTGTTTGGCTGTGCCCATAGCAACGTTCGAAAATTAGATGGATGCAATTAATGAATCTAGTGTTCGTTCTCCATGATGTTCAGATCACAGCGGGTACCAGATCGACCAGGCAACACATTATGACACAACGCCTCCTGTACGACTTCCATCTGCAACTTCAGGTACTGTTCAAACCACTTTTAAAGCACATACAGTAGATTATTCTCTATTTACCTCCCTACTTTACTTCTTTAGCTTTCAGTTGGTCCCTTTGATCATAAAAACCTTTGAGGTTAGTTGTTGCACTATCCTTGCTACAGGCAGTTAGATTTGGGTATGTCATTTTAGGCGAAAATTGAAAAAAAAGGGTCAGATCCTTAAGATGATGATTTGACGATCCAATGTCTAATTAAACATTACCCAAAGGTAAACAGGCAGCACAAGGAAGTTGGCAGAAAAATACCAACCCGGGAAACTACGATGCTAACAGTTTACAGGGCTGTACTGATTAGGGCAAAACATTTTTCAACGAAACGTTACAATGAGCATTTCTTTTTGGACAAGTCCAGGTAGTCCCTCCCTGTTTCAGTCTGTTTTCTTCCATTTGTTGCCTAATGAACACAATCCAGTTAATACGGTCTGATCACGAGGACTGATGATCAGGTGTTTGCTATGGTCATCCCCATAGCCAACTCCTCGTTTGGCCGCCTTCCAATTCTCTGCTGCCAGTGACTGGAACGAATTGCAAATATCACTGACGCTGGAGTCTTATATCTCCCTCACTAACTTTAAGCATCAGCTGTCAGAGCAGCTAACTGATCATTGCACCTGTACACAGCCCATCTGTAAATAGCCCACCCAACTACCTCATCCCCATATTGTTATTTATTTTTTGCTCCTTTGCACCCCAGTACCTCTACTTGCACATTCATCTTCTTTCATTGTCAGCTAGTCATGCTACTGCATTTGGCAAAAAGATGTGAAACATAGTACAGTCTTAGAAGAAAATATGCTATCTATAACCTAAAAGGGTTATTTGGCTGTCCCCATAGGAGAACCCTTTGCATATAGGAGAACCCTTTGGATTCAGGTTTTACATGGAACCCAATGGGTTCTACCTGCATCCTAAAATGGTTCTACTTGGAACCAAGAAGGGTTCTGCTATGGGGACAACCTTTTGGAAACCTTTTGTTAACCACCTCTATTTCATTTGGTTTAATCAAAGTTAATCATCAGCGGCTAATGCTTATTTACACATTGTAAATATTGACTCACAACACACCCATGCAATGTGATTGGGGGTCTCCCCTTTCAAGCCACCCAAAACCACTTCCCTGTGCAATCAAGGACCGTGTCATTGCGTGAACCAATAAACCATGATATATTGGAAGTTGTGTGTGCATGCCGTTCTTTGTAAATTCACTTGTTTGCACTGGAATTATGGGAATGAATTGTGTTTGCCAAGTCAATGGGTGGACATGATCTGGAATGAATAAATAGGATGTGTAGTGCTTTCTATTAGCTTAACATATTATATATCTGCCGTATTGTTAGTGCTGATAGTAAGCCTATGATGGATGACTTTCTATTTGTTCAACACACGTTATTAGGCTCATAATTCCCCAGTAATAGCTAGGCTGTCAGCTGTGTTTAATTAGATGTCCTCCTGTCTCCCAGGTCATGTTCCGATGAGGTTCAGGGGGTCGGGGAAGATGAGTCTATTCCCTGTAGGAGAGGCTGCTCTGGGCAATCTGGGCCTTTCTGAGGACGACATCAGGAATGAGATGGAGAATGGTGAGGGATGAAGAAGGGAGAGCCTAGGGCACAGCCATAGAAATTCAATTACTAGAATTGTATTCCTATGGGCACAACAACCGTTGAGAATGCCTGTCCATTCTCCCTGTAGAAATATGATGTTTCTCTTTTCAATCGGTTCAGGACAATGTTATCCATTGAAGTCATATTCTGGATACACTCACTGATTGATGTATAAGACATGTCCTACTATATAATGACTTTATAGCTCAATCCTAAGCCTACATCACTTCTTATCCTGAATCACAATGACAAACTCATATATTATACATTATATTATGTATTATTACATTATAATTTTTTGTATTATATTACAGCTCTGATTTTAAAGGCATACTATGATTAATAACCTCACAGATCTGTCTTATCATGTCTTTGTCCAACAGAGGAACAGAACTTGGTTCAAGAGCTGGTTGCTATGTCAACGAGGGACAGAATCAAGGCCATCCGAGACCTCCCTATGAGCTTTGATGACAAGAAACACATCAGGTACAGTTGAAGTCGGAAGTTTACATACACTAAGGTTGGACTCATTAAAACTCATTTTTCAACCACTCCACAAATTTCTTGTTAGCAAACTATAGTTTTGGCAAGACGGTTAAGACATCTACTTTGTGCATGACACAAGTATTTTTTCCAACAAATGATTACAGACAGATTATTTCACTTATAATTCACTGTATCACAATTCCAGTGGGTCAGAAGTTTACATACACTAAATTGACTATGCCATTAAACAGCTTGGAAAATTCCAGAAAATTATGTCATGGCTTTAGAAGCTTCTGATAGGCTCATTGACATCATTTTAATCAATTGGAGGTGGACCTATGGGTGTATTTCAAGGCCTACCTTCAAACTCAGTGCATCTTTGCTTGACATCATGGGAAAATCAAAAGAAATCAGCCAAGACCTCAGAAAAACATTTGTAGGCCTCCATGAGTCTTGTTCATCCTTGGAGCAATTTCCAAACTCCTTAAGGTACCACGTTCATCTGTACAAACAATAGTATGCAAGTATAAACACCATGGGACCATGCAGCCATCATACCGCTCAGGAAGGAGACGCATTCTGTCCCCTAGAGATTAACATACTTTGGTGAGAAAAGTGCAAATCAATCCCAGAACAACAGCAAAAGACCTTGTGAAGATGCTGGAGGAAATAAAACGATCTATATCCACAGTAAAACAAGTCCTATATCGACATTACCTGATAGGCCGGTCAGCAAGGAAGAAGACACTGCTCCAAACTCGCCATAAAAAAGCCAGACTACGGTTTGCAACTGCACATGGGGACAAGGATCTTACTTTTTGGAGCAATGTCCTCTGGTCTGATGAAACAAAAATAGAACTGGTTGGCCATAATGACCATTGTTATGTTTGGAGTTAAAAGGGGTAGGTTTACAAGCCGAAGAACACCATCCCAACCGTGAAGCGTGGGGGTGGCAGCATCATGTTGTGGGGGTGCTTTGCCACAGGAGGGTCTGGTGCACTTCACAAAATAGATGACATCATGAGGATGGATATTCATGTGGGTATATTGAAGCAACATCTCAAGACATCAGTCAGGAAGTTAAAGCTTGGTCGCAAATGGGTCTTCCAAATGGACCCCAAGCATACTTTCAAAGTTGTGGCAAAATGGCTTAAGGACAACAAAGTTAAGGTATTGGAGTGGCCATCTCAAAGCCCTGACCTCAATCCTATAGAAAATGCGTTGGTAGAACTGAAAGCGCGTGTGCGAGCAAGGAGGCCTACAAACCTGACTTAGTTACACCAGCTCTGTCAGGAGGAATGTGCCAGAATTCACCCAACTTATTGTGGGAAGCTTGTGGAAGGCTACCCAAAATCTTTGACCCAAGTTAAACAATTTCAAGCAATGCTACCAAATACTAATTGAGTGTATGTAAACTTCTGACCCGATGGGAATGTGATGAAAGAAATCATATCTGAAATGAATCATTCTCTCTACAATCATTCTGACATTTCACATTCTTAAAATAGAGCAGTGATCCTAACTGACATAAAACAGGGAATTTTTACTAGGATTAAATGCCAGGAATTGTGAAAAACTGAGTTTTAATGTATTTGGCTGAGGTGTATGTAAACATCCGACTTCAACTGTATAGTTGTCATGTCACCGTCATAGGTCAAAAAGTGCCTGTTTTCTTTCAGTTTTACTATGGAAAGTTTAACTTATTACCAGGGGTAGTAAAATAAGTACTATGTACAAGGGTAGGTTGGGCATCGAGTGTGCAGTTATGTAGGCTTGCGATGTGAGATCATTGGGGAGAATAGTCACACACACAGACACACACACACCTTCTTGCGGTATGCAGGTAAGGACGAAGTGTTTACCATCATCGCATCGGCCAAGTCCAAAGGTTACAGCCACACAGCCAGCCAAGAGCACTGTGCAACTTTAGTTTACAGCCACACAGCCAGCCAAGAGCACTGTGCAACTTTAGTTTACAGCCACACAGCCAGCCAAGAGCACTGTGCAACTTTAGTTTACAGCCACACAGCCAGCCAAGAGCACTGTGCAACTTTAGTTTACAGCCACACAGCCAGCCAAGAGCACTGTGCAACTTTAGTTTACAGCCACACAGCCAGCCAAGAGCACTGTGCAACTTTAGTTTACAGCCACACAGCCAGCCAAGAGCACTGTGCAACTTTTGACAGGTCATATATTTTTATGAAGAGATAACGCTGTGATGCGCGTATGTTATTATCATACGCTACATAACTGTATCAGACTGTAATCTTTATGTTTGTTTGATCTCATATCTCCTAGGGGCCAAGTGTTGGCGTTGAAATCATTCAAAAAGTCCCGGCAACTGAACTGCTTTGCGGACTGTTCAAAGACTATCTCACTGGTGAGCAGTTTGACTCTCTGACATCTTTGTGTCTCTCTGTGTGTCCTCCTGTCCTGATGCCCAACTTTACTTCCTGTGTGTCCTTGTACTGCACAAGCAGTGTCCTATTAGACTATGGCAAAGTGCAACGCTTCCTGTGGTTGGCTATCACTAAATCATTATGCCTTTCATGTGCAATACAATTTGCCAGGGTGACATTCTGTCTCTGCATTCAGCGAACATTGGCAAAAGCAGAAACAGACTGCCACCATGCAGGCGACAATACAATAACTTTCTACTTACATTGAACATTATTACTGTTCCATCATCCACATCCTCTATTGACAAGTACACCTATTCTTTGACAGCTGTGCTATGAAATCTATGACAGTGCATTTGTGACATACAAGACCCCCACCACTGTTCTCAGACCAGTCTTCCCCCTCAGGCGTTCCGCAGGTGCGGTGCTAACATGACTTTAGCCAAGCAGACCCTGGAACTGTGGCGGGGTACCATGAAGGAGGTCGGGGGTAAATTTGGCACGGGGGTCCTCTCCTACTTCAAGTTCCTAAAATGGCTGCTGATGTTCAACATCTTCTCCTTCCTGGTCAACTTTGGTTTCATCACCATCCCCCAGCTCATCTATCACCCCACGCCAGACATCCCCGCTGGGGTCAGCTTCAAAGGGCTGGAGATACTGACCGGAGCGGTTTGTTGTTGGTTACTATTCACGCTACTTCTGGTAGAGGCCTTTGAGTGAATCATTCCATAGCAGCATACGCTACGAATCTGATCAACATATTTGTTATACGACACCCCGTACTGTAAAGTCAGCATACAGTGAACAGTTACTGTGTGGTAAAAATGTTTTATTTTGATGTATCTATTTTCCCCACAGGGTTATTTCAGCCACACAGTGATGTATTATGGCGGCTACAGTAATAAAACACAAGGGACAGGGGGCCGGTCTGAGTACAACATGCAGCTGGCCTACTTCTTCACCGTAGCAGCCTACATGGTGTTGTGTGGAGCCGCCCTCATCTACAGGTCAGTATTGGATGGGACTGCACAGTGATCATGTAACAGTAACATTGTATTGACCACTATGAACTCTGCTTTGGACTGTCATTTCTGTCATGCATGGTTTGGTTTCCATGTGCTTCTTCATTGGTTTCAAGTGCCAGTAAATCATTTATCAAAGCCAGTTGATCTCACATGTATGATGTTAATCAAATCCACAATGCCATGACATTTACATCTTACCTTCATGATATTTATTGAACCTTTCCTTCATGTTGTAATAGTGCAGTAAAGGGACCCCTGTTCTCTCTCTTTCTCTCTGTCTCTCTCAATTCGATTCAAGGGGCTTTATTGGGGTCAAATTTGTCTCCATTTTTGTGGATAGGGGTGATCAGTCTCTCTTTCGGTCTCTCTGTCTCTCGGTCTCTGTTTGTCTCTCTGTCTTTGTCTGTCTCTCTGTCTTTGTCTGTCCGTCTCCTTCTGTATGTCTCTCTCTCTTTCTCTCTCTCAATTCCAATTCCAATTCAAGGGCTTTATTGGCATGGCAAGCACATGTTAACATTGCCAAAGCAAGTGAAATAGAAAATAAACAAAACTGAAATAAACAATACACATTTATTTTCTTTCTTTTTTCCCCACCTTTATTTAACCAGACAGTCTAGTTGAGAACAAGTTCTCATTTGCAACTGTGACCTGGCCAAGATAAAGCAAAGCATTTCGACACATACAACAACACAGAGGTACATATGGAATAAACAAACATACAATCAATAATACAGTAGAACAATCTATATACAGCATGTGCAAATGAGGTAGGATAAGAGAGGTAAAGGCAATAAATAGGCGATGGTGGCAAAGTAATTACAATATAGCAATTAAATACTGGAATGGTATGATGTGCAGAAGATGAATGAGCAAGTTGAGATACTGGGGTGCAAAGGAGCAAGATAAATAAATAAACACAGTATGGGGATGAGGTAGTTTGGATGGGCTATTTACAGATGAGCTATGTACAGGTGCATTGATCTGTGAGCTGTTCTGACAGCTGGTGCTTATAGCTAGTGAGGGAGGTAACAGTCCCCAGCTTCAGAGATTTTTGCAGTTTGTTCCAGTCATTAGCAGCAGAGAACTGGAAGAATTGGCTTTGGAGGTGACCAGTGAGATACACCTGCTGCTATGCTATGGTGACCAGTGAGCTGAGATAAGGTGGGGCTTTACCGCAGAGACTTGTAGATGACCTGGAGCCAGTGGGTTTGGCGACAAGTATGAAGCGAGGGCCAGCCAACGAGAGCGTACAGGTCACAGTGGTGGGTGGTATAAGGGGCTTTGGTGACAAAGCGGATGGCACTGTGATAGACTGCATCCAATTTGTTGAGTATAGTGTTGGAGGCTATTTTGTAAATGCCATCGCCGATGACGAGGATTGGTAGAAGGGTCAGTTTTACGAGGGTATGTTTGGCAGCATGAGTGAAGGATGCTTTGTTCTGAAACAGGAAGCCAATTCTAGATTTAATTTTGGATTGGAGATGTTTAATGTGAGTCTGGAAGGAGTGTTTACAGTCTAACCAGACATCTAGGTATTTGTAGTTGTCCACATATTCTAAGTCAGAACCATCCAGAGTTGTGATGCTGGACGGGCGAGCAAGTGCGGGCAGCAATCGGTTGAAGAGCATGCATTTAGTTTTACTTGCATTTAAGAGCAGTTGGAGGCCACGGAAGGAGAGTTGTATGGCATTGAAGCTCATCTGGAGGTTAGCTAACACAGTGTCCAACGAAGGGCCAGAGGTATACAGAATGGTGTCGTCTGCATAGAGGTGGATCAAAGAATCACCAGCAGCGAGAGCGACGTCATTGATGTATACAGAGAAGAGAGTCGGCCCGAGAATTGAACCCTGTGGCACCCCCATAGAGACTGCCAGAGGTCCAGACAACAGGCCCTCCGATTTGACATACTGAACTCTATCGGAGAAGTAGTTGGTGAACCAAGCAAGACAATCATTTGAGAAACCAAGGCTGTTGAGTCTGCCAATAAGAATGTTGTGATTGACAGAGTCGAAAGCCTTAGCCAGGTCGATGAATACGGCTGCACAGTAATGTCTCTTATCGATGGTTATGATATCATTTAGGACCTTGAGCGTGGCTGAGGTGCAGCCATGACCAGCTCTGAAACAAGATTGCATAGCGGAGAAGGTATGGTGAGATTCAAAATGGTCGGTAATCTGTTTAACTTCGCTTTCAAAGACCTTAGAAAGGCAGGGTAGAATAGATATAGGTCTGTAGCAGTTTGGGTCTAAAGTGTCTCCCACTTTGAAGAGAGGGATGACCGCGGCAGCTTTCCAATCTATGGGAATCTCAGACAATATGAAAGAGAGGTTGAACAGGCTAGTAGTAATAGGGGTTGCAATAATTTCAGCAGATAATTTTAGAAAGAGAGGGTCCAGACTGTCTAGCCAGGCTGATTTGTAGGGGTTTGGACGAGTTGCTGTGGGCAGCGCAGGGCTGTTGACCGGGGTAGGGGTAGCCAGGTGGAAAGCATGGCCAGCCGTAGAAAAATGCTTCTTGAAATTCTCAGTTATAGTGGATTTATTGGTAGTGGCAGTGTTTCCTAGCCTCATGCAGTGGGAAGCTGGGTGTAAGGGATTTCTTCCATTGACGGAGAGGCAGACCAAAGCGCAGCGTGGGTATTCTGATTCATGTTTAATTCAAAGATAAACACGAACAAAACAAAACAAGAAACGTGAAAACCCAAAACAGCCCTATCTGGTGCAAACACAGAGACAGGAACAATCACCCACAAACACACAGTGAAACCCAGGCTACCTAAGTATGATTCTCAATCAGAGACAACTAATGACACCTGCCTCTGATTGAGAACCATACTAGGTCGAAACATAGAAATACCCAAATCATAGAAAAACAAACATAGACTGCCCACCCCAACTCACGCCCTGACCATACTAAATAATGACAAAACAAAGGAAATAAAGGTCAGAACGTGACACTGGGAGGAGGTGCTCTTATTCTCCATAGACTTTACAGTGCCCCAGAACTGTTTTGAGTTTGTACTACAGGATGCACATTTCTGTTTGAAAAAGCTAACCTTAGCTTTCCTAACTGCCTGTGTATATTGGTTCCTAAGTTCTCTAAAAAGTTGCATATCACGGGGGCTATTCGATGCTAATGAGGAACGCTACAGGATGTTTTTGTGCTGGTCAAGGGCATACAGGTCTGGAGTGAACCAAGAGCTATATCTATTCCTAGTTCTATATTTCTTGAATGGACTATGCTTATTTAAGATGGTGAGAAAGGCACTTTTGAAGAATAACCAGGCATCCTCTACTGACAGGATGAGGCCAATGTCATTCCAGATACCCCGGCCAGGTCAATTAGAAAGGCCTGTTCACAGAAGTGTTTTAGGGAACGTTTGACAGTGATGAGGGGTGGTCGTTTGACCACAGACCCATTACAGATGCAGGCAATGAGGCAGTGATTGCTGAGATCTTGGTTGAAAACAGCAGAGATGTATTTGGAGGGCGAGTTAGTTAGGATGATATCTATGAGGGTGCCCGTGTTTACGGATTTGGGGTTGTACCTGGTAGGTTCATTGATAATTTGTGTGAGATTGAGGGCATCAAGCTTAGATTGTACGATGGCCGGGGTGTTAAGCATGTCCCAGTTTAGGTCACATAGAAGCACGAGCTCAGAAGATAGATGGGGGGCAATCAATTCACATATGGTGTCCAGGGCACAGCTGGGGGCAGAGGGTGCTCTATAGCAAGTGGCAACGGTGAGAGACATGTTTCTGGAAAGGTGAATTTGTAGAAGTAGAAGCTCGAATTGTTTTGGCACAGACCTGGATTGTAAGATAGAACTCTGCAGTCTATCTCTGCAGTAGATTGCATCACAGCCCCCTTTGGCAGTTCTATCTTGGCAGAAAATGTTATAGTTAGGGATGAAAATTTCAGGGATTTTGCTGGTTTTCCTAAGCCAGGATTCAGACACGGCTAAGACATCTCGGTTGGCAGAATGTGCTAAAGCAGTGAATAAAGCAAACGTAGGGAGTAGGCTTCTAATGTTAACATGCATGAAACCAAGGCTTTTATGGTTATAGAAGTCAACAAATGAGAACACCTGGGGAGTAGGAGTGGAGCTAGTCACTGCAGGTCCTGGATTAACCTCTACATTACCAAAGGAACAGAGGAGACGTAGGATAAGGCTACGGCAAAAGGCTATAAGAACTGGCCGTCTAGCACGTTTGGAACAGAGAGTAAAGGGAGCAGGTTTCTGGGCACGATAGCATAGATTCAAGGCATAATGTACAGACAAAGGTATGGTAGGAAGAGAGTACATTGGAGGTATACCTAGGCATTGAGTGATGAAGAGAGAGATATAGTCTCTAGAGACGTTTAAACCAGGTGATGTCATCGCATATGTGAACAACATGGTTGGTTAAGGCATATTGAGCAGGGCTATAGGCTCTACAGTGAAATAAGACAGTAATCACTAACCAGGACAGTAATGGACAAGGCATATTGATATTAGGGAGAGGCATGCGAAGCCAAGTGATCGTATGGGTCCAGTGAGTGGTTGGGCTGGCTGGGGGCACGGCGATTCAGACAGTTAGCAAGCCGGTGCTAGCAAGCTAGCGGTTAGCAGGCCGAGGCTAGCAAGCTAGCATAAGGACCTTAGAGGGACGTCGCGATGGGGGAAAAGTCTGTTTTTACCTTCTCGTGCTGTGACGTCGATAGACCAGTCATGGAATTAGTAGGGATTCCAAGTAGCAGAGGGTCCAAGTCCAATTGGCAAAATGGGTATAGTGGTGCGAGAAACTGGCCAGTGGATCAGCGAACAGTCATATATGTTATAGATAGCTAGCAGGCCGCGGTTAGCAGAATGGTCCTTCAGGGGATGTCGAGCCTGAGGGGCCTGTTGGGATCCTCGGGCAGATTATGTCGATATTCCAGTTGTGAAGAATTGGCGGAGTTCCGTGCCCCGTACCGGCAGTAGAAGGTGTCCGGATATTGTAGCCGAGGAGTGGGCTTCAGGAGTAGCCCAGGAGCCCTAGCCGGGAGATGGGTCTAGCATGGGCTAGCCCCAGGCTAGTTGGTGCTTGCTACGGGACGGAAACGTTAGCCAGGAGTAGTCAACCCGGGTTGCGGTTAGGTAGCTACCATGATCCAGATGAAAGAGTTCAGAGTTTGCAATCGGAATTCGGGGATGCTCTGGTTTGAAACGCGTTGTACAAACTGGCTAGAGCTTTCCGAGATTAGGCTGTATTAAATATCTGAAAATTTAAATTTAATAATGTGCGGCGTGTTAATTAAGCTAACCGCTGCTGTGCGTAAAGGCATTGCAAAGAACTTCCAAACTTTCCATATGCATTTTTCATAATTGAACCATTTCAGTGGGGCAATTCTCAGGACAGAAGGTGTTGGTCAGTTAATTATCTGTGACTTTGTTGATTTTCATGACGCTAAGGGTTAGCTGACTGATAGCTAGCTAGCTTCAGTTGAGGCATTCTAGTTCGGAGGTGAATAGAAATACTTTAGAAAAAAACAGATCCACACCACATTGGGTGAGGCGGGTTGCAGGAGAGTATTTTGAAGTTGAGGTTTAGGAAAAATATTAAAAAGAATCCGAAGAAAAAGATATAAAAATATATATACATGGGACGAGACAAGACAAAGACGTCTGACTGCTACGTCATCTTGGATTCAAAATGAACAGTAAACATTACACTTAAATGAGTTCCAAAAGAATAAAGACATTTCAAATGTCATATTATGTCTATATGCAGTGTTGTGGCGATGTTAAAGTACAAAAGGGAAAATAAATAAACATAAATATGGGTTGTATTTACAATGGTGTTTGTTCTTCACTGGTTGTGTCTAGATGGAATTTGTTTTTGTGGTCCTGGCGACTGGACCTTTTTTGGAACACCATTATTTTGGTCTTAATGAGATTTACTGTCAGGGCCAAGGTTTAGCTGAATCTGTGCATAAGATGTAGGTTCTGCTGAAGGCCCTCATTGGTTGGTGACAGAAGCACCAGATCATCAGCAAACAGTAGACATTTTACTTCAGATTCTAGTAGCTGCGGACTGTTCTAGTGCCCTCGCCTATTCGTTGATGTATATGTTGAAGAGGGTGGGGCTTAAGCTGCATCCCTGTCTCACCCCACGGCCCTGTGGAAAGAAATGTGTGTGTTTTTTGCAAATTTTTACCGTATGCACTGTTTGTGTACATGGATTTTATAATGTCGTATGTTTTTCCCCCCCAACACCATTTTCTATAAATTTGTGTAGCAGACCCGCATATCACATTGAGTCAAATGCTTTTTTTCAATCAACAAAGCATGAGAAGACTTTGCCTTTGTTTTGGTTTGTTTCTTTGTCAATTAGGGTGTGCAGGGTGAATATGTGGTCTGTCGGTAAAACATTTGGTAAAAAGCCAATTTGATATTTGTACATTGTTTTCACTGAGGAAATGTATGAGTCTGCTGTTAATCATAATGCAGATTATTTTCCCAAGGTTGCTGTTGACTCGTATCCCACGGTAGTTATTGGGGTCAAATTTGTCTCCACTTTTGTGGATTGTTGACCTCTCCCCTCTCTCTCTCTGCAGCATGGCCAGCTCGTTCAGGAAGAAGTATGTCCTTGCAGACTCAGGCTTGGGTGGAGCCTGGCAGCTCCTGTGTAGCTGGGACTTCAGTGTGACTAACGAGAAAGCCGTACGACAGCGCAAGAACAATCTGCGCATCCAACTCAAGGTCACTTTCACTGTAATCTCGGAAACCAGAACCAAATCTTGTGTGAGCTGGCCAGTTATCAGGCTTTTACAAGTGACTAATGTCACTGTTTTTGATAAACTATTACTGAAGCTTTGTTGAACTCATGGCCGTATCATTGTTGTAGCTTTGTTGACCTCATGTCCATATCATTACTTTAGGTTTGTTGACCTCATGGCTAGATCATTATTGTAGCTTTGTTGATCTCATTGCCATATAATTACTGTAGCTTTGTTGATTTCATTGCCACATAATTACTGTAGCTTTGTTTACCTCATGTCCGTATCATTACTGTAGCTTTGTTGATCTCATTGCCATATAATTATTGTAGCTTTGTTTACCTCATGTCCATATCATTACTGTAGCTTTGTTTACCTCATGTCCATATCATTACTTTAGCTTTGTTGACCTCATGGCTAGATCATTACTGTAGCTTTGTTGACCTCGTGGCCATATCATTACTGGAGCTTTGTTGACCTCATGGCCAAATCATAACTGTAGCTTTGTTGACCTCGTGGCCATATCATTACTGTAGCTTTGTTGACCTCGTGGCCATATCATTACTGTAGCTTTGTTGACCTCATGGCCAAATCATAACTGTAGCTTTGTTACAAGAAAGAATGTAATATCGCTGAACAAATCCCACATTTGAGAGACTAGATAAATGTTCAGTACTTGTGACTCAGTACTGATCTGCTCTTCCATATATAGAATACTCTGCTCTCTGACTTGTTAGGGGGCCCAAATAGGATCTCTCTCAGATAACCAACTGTGAAATAACTTTGAAATAATGTTTCCGTTCCCCTCCAGGAGTCCTTATCAGAAAAGGTCCAGGTGGCCCTGCTACCTCTGACAGAGAGGCTGAAGCACTATGGGGTCTTCCTGGGTACCTGGCTCCTCTCCACGGGCATGGCCTTGGGCTGTGGCGCCAGTGTCTACTTCCTGTGTCAATATGACACATGGGTATGGTACATTGTATTATTTCATATAACCAGGAATTCCCATTGAGGTCAGAAGAACTCTTTCCCAAGGGAGACCTTACATGAACGTTGTGACACGATGGCACGTTGCTTCCTTATAAAGCTTGTGTTGTTAATGTATGATCCGGGGATCAGCTGACCCTGATCCATCTAAGTATGATGACGACCAGGCGGTGATTAGTTGAATCAGGTGTGTTAGTGCTGGGCTAAAACAAATGCCTGCACAATGTGTAGCTCCGGGACTAGAGTCGATGACCGTGGTATAAGACATACCCTTGTATACAGTAATTCAAAGTGTGTCATTGTGTCTGTGTGCACCTGAGCATATCTGAATCATATAGCATCAATACAGTACTACTTTCCTTGCTGTACAAGGTCTGGTCTTTATAACGGTGTTAGTGTGACATCATTGCTACACTTCCACCAAATTATTATTATTTTTTCCAATTTAACCTTCATTTAACTATTGTGTGCCGCCCTATGGGACTCCCAATCACCTCTGGTTCTGATACAGCCTGGATTCAAACCAAGGTGCCTGTAGTGATGTCTCTGGCACTGAGATGCAGTGCCTTAGACTGCTGCGCCACTCGGGAGCACCTAAGACTTACCCTACACCATTGTGTCACCACTGATTTATTGTTAATGTAAGCTCAAGTGTTTGTGTTTCCATCAGGAGTGTGACGATAAAGACTTGGGGAGAGCAGAATCAACAACATCTGCATCATCAAGACTGTTGCTTTGTGACAAGGTGTTAAAGTCCACAGTTAGCCATTGTTATGTAAATGGTAGCTTGAAAAGTACCCAGGGCCTTGGCTCCAATTCAAAGCAAGTCAGCTGGAGCCATGGCCCAGTGAGACATGGGTACCGGCCCTCGTAGATGGAAACAGAAAAATCTGAGCCTTTTGTGTAAAACATCGGGGTAAATCTCAAATGGAAAACTATCTTGCTAAAGCTGTGATTGATTATGTCCAGACTTCAGTGTCTTATCTTTTCTCCAGGCTGGTTGCTTCTAGGCACTGATCTATGAACAGCTCACCCTCTCCAAAGCCTCTTTTTAACATGGGGGAAACACAAAACTGTCCTTAGATCAGAACAAACTGACCTACTATGGTATCTTTCCAGCGGACGAGGCAGTCAGCGGACAAAGCTTCCGGCACTCTCCTGGAGGAGGCCGCTACTCTCCTCCTCCCCTTTGTGGTGTCCCTGATCAATCTGGTCATCCCTCTCTTCTACTCTCTGTTCAAAAAGATAGAACACTACTCCAACCCTCGCATGCAGGTCTATGCCATCATAGTCAGGTTAGAGATGGATACAAAACACATTTAAAAATACATACGCTACCGGTCAAAAGTTTAGATACACCTACTCATGTCGTAACCAAAAAAGTGTTAAACAAATCAAAATATTTTAGATTGTTCAAAGTTGCCACCCTTTGCCTTGAGGACAGCTTTGCACACTCTTGGCATTCTCTCAACCAGCTTCACAGGGAATGCTTTTCCAACAGTCTTGAAGGAGTTCCCAAATATGCTGAGCACTTGTTGGCTGCTTTTCCTTTTCACTCTGCGGTCCAACTCATCCCAAACCATCTCAAATGGGTTGAGGTCGGGTGTTTGTGGAGGCCAGGTCATCTGATGCAGCACTCCATCACTCTCCTTCTTGGTCAAATAGCCCTTACACAGACTAGAGGTGTTTTTGGGTCAAAATGATAGTCCCACTAAGTGCAAACCAGAATGGGATGGCGTATCACTGCAGAATGCTGTGGTAGCCATGCTGGTTAAGTGTGCCTTTAATTCTAAATAAATCACTGACAGTGTCACCAGCAAAGCACCCCCACACCATCACAAATCCTCCTCCATGCTTCACAGTGGGAACCACACATGCAGAGATCCTCCGTTCACTTACTCTGCATCTCACAAAACACAGCGGTTTGAACAAAATATTTCACATTTGGGCTCATCAGACCAAAAGGACAGATTTCCACCGGTCTAATGTCCATTGCTCATGTTTCTTGGCCCAAGCAAGTCTCTTCTTATTATTGGTTTCCTTTAGTAGTGGTTTGTTTGCAGCAATCGACCATGAAGGTCTGATTCACGCAATCTCCTCTGAACAGTTGATGTTGCGATGTGTCTGTTACATGAACTCTGTGAAGAATTTATTTGGGCTGCAATTTCTGAGGCTGGTAACTCTAATGAACTTGTCCTCTGTAGCAGAGGTAACTCTGGGTCTTGCTTTCCTGTGGCGGTCCTCATGAGAGCCAGTTTCATCATAGCGCTTGATGGTTTTTGCGACTGCACTTGAAGAAAGTTCTTGAAATCTTCCAGATTGACTGACCTTCATGTCAACGGATCGGACCCTTTTTCCCAATTTCTGCCTAAAATGACGTACACAAATCTAACTGCCTGTAGCTCAGGACCTGAAGCAAGGATATGAATATTCTTGATACCATTTGATTTGTTTAACACTTTTTGGTTACTACATGATTCCATATTTGTTATTTCACAGTTTTGATGTCTTCATTGTTATTCTACAATGTAGAAAATAGTAAAAATAAAGAAAAACCCTGGAGTAGGTGTGTCCAAACCTTTGACTGGTACTGTATATTGAAATCGATTGATCAAAACTATTTGCTCAATGATCAATTTAAAGTAATGGATGAATTAAATATTACAGTAAAGACTAAATATGCTTAATACAATATCAGGAAAAAACAAAACGGTCATATACTGTACAATGACTGATGTTTTGAATGATGTTTTGAATTCCTTTTTCCTTTTTTAGAAATGTCATTCTCAAGATGTCCATTCTAGGTATTCTCTGCTACTACTGGATGAAGGATGTGGCCAATACATTTTCAGTAAGTCCTTTTATTAAACCAAATCACATGCATGCTTTCAAAAATGTTTTTGATTGTCACTGATATGTACTGTGTGTTCATTCACCACTGTGTTTCCAATCGTTTGTCTTAGTGCTGGGAGTCCATCGTAGGACAAGCCTTGTACAGACTGGTTATTATGGACTTCCTCTTCATAATGTTAGGATCCTTCTTTGGAGAGTTCTTGAGCAAGTGAGTGGCATTTTCAAAACACATGTTCCCATAACGTGTTCACTTAAAGCTAAACATGCTACAGTATGCAGTAGAATTCTATACTGTAACTCATCTTTCTGTTTGGAGGGAAGGTTTCAGTGAAAAATGCTCTTCTGTAACTCCTTTGTTCTTTTCTCCACCAGTGTCATTGGGACTAAATGCATACAGAGCCTGGGAGTTCCAGAGTTTGACGTTGCCAGGAATGTCCTTGACCTGATCTATGCACAGACCCTGGCATGGTACTGACGTTATTTCATTACACTGTACTCTACTGGACTGTACTCTACTGGACTCTACTGTACTGTACTCTACTGTACTGTACTGTGCTCTAATGTACTGTGCTCTACTGTATACTCTACTGTACTCTACTGTACTCTACTGTACTGTACTCTACTGGACTCTACTATACTGTACTCTACTGTACTCTACTGTGCTCTAATGTACTCTACTGTACTCTACTGTACTCTACTGTACTGTGCTCTACTGTATACTCTACTGTACTCTACTGTACTCTACTGTACTGTACTCTACTGGACTCTACTATACTGTACTCTACTGTACTCTACTGTGCTCTAATGTACTCTACTGTACTCTACTGTACTCTACTGTACTGTGCTCTAATGTACTCTACTGTACTGAACTGTGCTGTCCTCGACTCTAATCTCTGTTCATCTATAGCTCCATCTATTTTCATAGTAAAACATAACACAGTACTGTGGATGAGATATGGTCAATTCTTATAACCGTGTTTTTCTGTCTGCAGGATCGGAATCTACTTCTCTCCCCTCCTCCCAGTGATACAGATAATCAAGTTCTTCATCCTCTTCTACCTAAAGAAGGTAACCTGTTCAGTACGGTTCTTCTACCTAAAGAAGGTAACCTGTTCAGTACGGTTCTTCTACCTAAAGAAGGTAACCTGTTCAGTACGGTTCTTCTACCTAAAGAAGGTAACCTGTTCAGTACGGTTCTTCTACCTAAAGAAGGTAACCTGTTCAGTACGATTATTCTTCCAAAAGAATGTAACCTGTTCAGTATGGTTCTTCTACCTAAAGAAGGTAACCTGTTCAGTACGGTTCTTCTACCTAAAGAAGGTAACCTGTTCAGTACGGTTCTTCTACCTAAAGAAGGTAACCTGTTCAGTACGATTATTCTTCCAAAAGAATGTTCTTCTACCTAAAGAAGGTAACCTGTTCAGTACGGTTCTTCTACCTAAAGAAGGTAACCTGTTCAGTACGGTTCTTCTTCCTAAAGAAGGTAACCTGTTCAGTACGGTTCTTCTACCTAAAGAAGGTAACCTGTTCAGTACGGTTCTTCTACCTAAAGAAGGTAACCTGTTCAGTACGGTTCTTCTTCCTAAAGAAGGTAACCTGTTCAGTACGGTTCTTCTTCCAAAAGAATGTAACCTGTTCAGTATGGTTCTTCTACCTAAAGAAGGTAACCTGTTCATTATGGTAGATAATATAGGCCCCTTAGCAGACACTTCTTATCCAAAGCAGTGAGTACATATTCAGTACAGTGAAAAAAGTATTTTATAGTACAGAGAGTGAGTACATTTTAGTATGGCAAGTGACCCCTGCAGGAATTGTTATTGCTAGCGCAGCACTCCAACCAACTGAGCCACACAGGACCATGGCTGACTCAGGTGACAGTAAGCTGAACCTTGGTGTTGATTCACTGCCCTAAATACCATGCCATAGCAGAATGGGCCAGGCTCGTGTTACTCTTTTCTGAAGAGGGTGCTGAATGTTTCATGACACGGTTGAATGGCATGGAATTAGCTCTATTTATAGATGGTAGCGATGGTCACTAGGATTTTCCAATACAATGAGGAAACATATATGAGTGTCCTGGAAATTAAGAGGTTGTTTCCCCTGTGGTATATACAGGGAAATCATTACATGTTCATCAATTCATCTGAAGAAAGAAAACTACAAGTGGAAGGTGTCTGCAATAAAGGATTTAGTTGATCAAATACAATAACATGATACCTGTTAAAGGTCCCCAAAGCACACACATCCCTGGGTCAATCATCTTTTTAGTTTGCTGCAGCTAGCGACTGGAACAAGCTACAACAAACACTCAAACTGGACAGTCTTATCTCAATCTCTTCATTCAAAGACTCGATCATGGACACTCTTACTGACAGTTGTAGCTGCTTTGCGCGATGTAATGTTGTCTCTACCTTCTTGCCCTTTGTTCTGTTGTTCTGTGCCCAATAATGTTTCTCCCATGTTTTGTACTGCTACTATGTTGTTGGTACCATGTTGTGTTGACATGTGTTGCTGCCTTGCTTTGTTGTTGTCTTAGGTCTCTTATGTAGTGTTGTGTTGTCTCTCTTGTGATGTGTGTTTTGTCCTATATTTATTATTATTTTTAATCCAAGCCCCTCGTCCCCGCAGGAGACCTTTTGCCTTTTGGTAGGCCGTCATTGTAAATATTGAGTATTATTGAGTAGCTTGGATGAATAAGGTGCCCAGAGTGCCCAGAGAAAACTGCCTGCTACTCATGCCCAGTTGCTAATATATGCATATTATTAGTAGATTTGGATAGAAAACACTCTGAAGTTTCTAAAACTGTTTGAATGATGTCTGTGAGTATAACAGAACTCATATGGCAGGCAAAAACCCGAGAAAAAAATCCAACCAGTAAGTGGGAAATCTGAGGTTTGTAGTTTTTCAAGTCATTGCTATCGAATATACAGTGTCTATGGGGTTATATTGCACTTCCTAATAAGGCTTCCACTAGATGTCAACAGTCTTTAGAACCTTGTTTGATGCATCTACTGTGAAGGAGGGGGGAATGAGAGCTGAATGAGTCAGACATCTGCCAGAGTGACATGAGCTGATCACGCGCGGTCATGTGAGAGCGACCTGCATCCATCGCATTTCTACAGACAAATGAATTCTCCGGTTGGAACATTATTGGATATTTATTTTAAAAACATCCTAAAAATTGATTCTAAACATCGTTTGACATGTTTCTACGAACTGCAGTATGACTTTTCGTCTGAACTTTCGCCTGGACTTGCCCGCGCCTTGTGAGTTTGGATTGTGTACTAAAGGCGCGAACAAAAAGGAGGTATTTGGACATAAATGATGGACTTTATCGAACAAATCAAACATTTATTGTGGAACTGGGATTCCTGGGAGTGCATTCTGATGAAGATCATCAAAGGTAAGTGAATATTTATAATGCTATTTCTGACTTCTGTTGACTCCACAACATGGCGGATATCTGTATGGCTTGTTTTGTTGCCTGAGCGCTGTACTCAGATTATTGCATGGTGTGCTTTTCCGGTAAAGCTTTCTTGAAATCTGACACAGTGGTTGCGTTAAGGAGAAGTTTATCTAAAGTTCCATGCATAACACTTGTATTTTCATCAACATTTATGATGAGTATTTCTGTAAATTGATGTGGCTCTCTGCAAAATCACCGGATGTTTTGGAAACAAAACATTACTGAACGTAACGTGCCAATGTAAACTGAGGTTTTTGGATATAAATATGAACTTTATTGAACAAAACATACATGTTATGTGTAACATGAAGTCCAGAGAGGTAACTTTAAATAAAGGTGAAATAAAATACAAATAAATACCTCCCTGACAAATTAATAATTACTTTATTCCTGGTTAAGGTGCAGGTTAATTGTTACTCTCAGTTCTCCCTTATTGTCAAAGGTCATTGTTTGTTTACCTGTTCATCAAATCGTGCCGTTGCCAAGACACCGTCACCAGGCTCCTCCTCTCTCTATCTCCCTCTCCAGCTCTGTAATGCCCTGTCTATACTTTGTGTCCTCCAGGTCAGCCTGACCCAGAACTGCCAGCCCCCCAGGCGAGCCGGCAGGGCGGCTCAGATGCAAACCATCTTCATCGCTATCCTCTTCTTCCCTTCCTTCGTGGGGGCTCTATCCATGGTGGCCTACACCGTGTGGACGTAGGTGTATGAGCGGTCAGGGCGAGGCTAATCTAGGGATTTATGTTATGTTAAGGCTGTCATAGATTAAGGCAAGGCCAAACAAACACCTGTAGATATATGGAGTGGTTCAGATTCCATCTAGTTCTGGATAAATATGGCTTGTTCAGAAGAACTGGAGTCTGTCATTAATTGATAACCAAGATCTAAACTTGATTCAGATTTGGTTTAATTTTAGGGGCTGAGATAGTCCGTGGAATCATGCAGTTTGATTAGCAGCTATTCAAAAGCATGACACTATACTTAAACCTTCTAGTAAGAAAGTTGAAAATGTGCTGAAAGTTGGATGATTGAAAGTTGGTTGACTTTGGCTCCTTTTCTCTGACCTAAGCATTTCAAACTGCCATGTCTCCCCTGATCCCTCCCCCAGTCTGCCCCCCTCAGACAAGTGTGGGCCCTTCAGGGGCCTCAACACCACCTTCAGTGCAATACAGATCTGGATGGACGATTTGAACAGGGTGGATGCGTTTCAGTGGACTGTCTGGATCTACCAGCACGTCATCAGGAGTGAGATATTCTACTTCCTGGTCTCTCTCATCATCCTGTGAGTTCCTCTTTGTTCATGTTGAGGTGGTTATGTTGGGTTAAAGTTGTGTTTATGAAGGTAACAAGTAGTTTTAACGTGTTCACGGTACAGGTTCCCCAAGGGCACCCCCCCCGCTCAACTCAAAAGGTGGCGCACAGAATGCAAAAATATTCTTAGAAATATTTAACCTCCACACATTAACAAGTCCAATGGCTCAAATGAAAGATAAACACCTTGTTCATCTACCCAGCGAGTCAGATTTCTAAAATGTTTTACGGCGAAAACATAGCACATATTTATGTCAAAACACCACAAAGACACAGACGATAGACAGCCATTTTGTCGAACAAAAGATGCAATCACAAACGCAGGATTAAAAGAAAAATAATTCACTAACCTTTTGAAAATCTTCATCAGATGACAGTAATAGGACATGTTACACAGTACATTTATGTTTTTTTTTCAATAATATGCAATTTATATCCATAAATCTCCGTTTACATTGACGCCATGTTCAGAAAATCCTCAAAAATGTCCGGAGAAATTATAGATAGCTCCGCCAGATAACAGAAATACACATCATAAACTTTGACTAAATATACATGTTCTACATATAGTTAGAAAGATACACTGCTTCTTAATGCAACCGCTTTGTCACATTTATTTTTAACGTTAAAGAAATCACTCACTATGCAATAATCTGAGGCGGCGCTCAGACGTAAGCAATATTTCTCCACTATGTTGGAGTCAACAGAAATACAAAATTACAACATAAATATTCCCTTACCTTTGATGGTCTTCGATCAGAATGTAGTGGAAGGAGTCATACTTACCCAATACATCGTTTTGTTTCAAGTCGTGTGTCTTTGTATTAGCATATACTACCACTATCAGCTGAAATGCATCCAAAATGACTTCTGGTCCCGAACAGTTGCGCATCAAAACTTCAAAATTACATATTATATGTCGACTAAACTGGTCAAACTAAGTGCAGAATCAAGCTTTAGGATGTTATAAACGTACAAAACAATTGGCGATTCAACCGGACAAAAGCAATTCTTCTCAGACAATCTGGAACAGAGGAATGACTGTGTACAATTCGCGCCCGAACGCGGATGTATTTTCTTGCAACACCCACTCTTTTGCCTCCCAAAGGGTCAAAGCTCGCGGGGTTTGCACAATTAAACACTCTACTGAATGAGGACATCTAGTGGAAGACATAGAAAGTGTTTCCAGATCCATAGCTGGTTGGGAATGGTGGGGGCAATGACGTCAAAGTTGGCCCAACTTTCATGTTTCCAAAACTAGTTTGGGAGATTGGCTGCCCTGTGAGTTCTGCAATACTTACAGACATAATTCAAATGGTTTTAGAAGCTTTAGAGTGTTTTCTATCCAATAATAATTATTATATGCATATATTAGCAATTTTGGACAGATTTTTTTCAGTTTACTATGGGCACGCAATTCATCCAAAGGGGGCAGTATTGTCCCGAGCCTTAACAGGTTTTAAAGCACAGTCTTACGGTAAAGTGACAGTTGTCTTGAAAACGTGATATAAGGCATATAAGTCGTAAACTTAACTTGATCATGATTCCTAGAAATTATTGATCGTTTGAGCTGTTTGTCAAAAGATTGATTTGTACATTTTGCTAGTCACTCTTTTCCATAGACTTACAGGAGCACTTAGGGTGAAGTGCCTTGCTCAAGGGCACATCGGTCGATTTTTCACCTAGTCAGCTTAGTGACCTTTCGGCGACCTTTCGGTTACTGGCCCAACGCTGAAGTCCTATCAAGCAATACATTCAGCTTTTATAGCGTTGTCTACCGGATCAAGCCTTCAAATACAATCTAGTGGCACTTTATGTGTGCCTACTTTGCCCTTTCACATACTGTAATACAAACTCACTGACTGACCTCCTTTCCACAGTGTCTTCATTTACATCTTCAGGCAGATCACTCAGGGACGCCAGCTGCTTATCATTCTACTGAGACAGCAGATTGTTAATGTGAGTTCTAGTGAGCTGTCTGGTCCGACGTGTCTCGTCCATCAGAGCTGTTGTGTCTGAAGTGGTTGTGTCTACGTTATGATGTTGTTGAAGTTCCGGAGTAATATATTTAGCTGATTTCATTTGAATGTGCAGTGTTGATGTTGTTCATTTGTTGTTTTTATGAATTGTATTGACTGTCTAGAACGTTCTATCTCTCTCTTTCACTCCCTCTCTCTCTGGTTGTCTCTCTCTCTCTCTCTCTCTCTCTCTCTCTCTCACTCCCTTTATTAGGAAGGGAAGGACAAGGCGTTCTTGTTGGAGAAGCTACAGAACCTTCAGAAATCCAAGCAGAACAAACAGAAAAAGAAAAAACAGGTGAGAGGATCAAAGAGAAATGACCTTGAGACTATCGTATTTAACCTTGAGACTATCGTATTTAACCTTGAGACTATCTAACGTAACCTTGAGACTATCGTATTTAACCTTGAGACTATCGTATTTAACCTTGAGACTATCTAACTTAACCTTGAGACTATCTAACTTAACCTTGAGACTATCGCACGTAACCTTGAGACTATCGTATTTAACCTTGAGACGATCTAACGTAACCTTGAGACTATCGTATTTAACCTTGAGACGATCTAACTTACAATAAATAGCTAAACTCCAATGTTATTTCAAATGGCATACTTGAACGATGACCCTTTCTCTCAATCAGGTCAGGAAAAGACAGGAAAATGAATCCTCCACTGGCATGCTCCAGGCTCTGATTGCCCGACAGCGGTTGGAGCAAGAGAATGGTGACAGCAGCAGCTCTTTCGGTGTGCCTATGCCTTCCGGCCACTCAGTCTCTACGACATCGAGTGCTATGATGCAGGCCATGCTAGCCAGGCAATACGCAGAGGACCAGAATGTAGCCAGTTATCGCGGGGTGCCATTTCCTGCAGACCAAACACCTGCGCCCTCCAGTGCACTGATACAGGCCATGCAAGCCAGGCAAAGGGCGGAGTCACAGAATGAGGACGAGTTTTACCGGGCGCCAGTCCAGTCACAGAACCCAGTAAACGCGTTACCCAGTGCGATGATACAGGTGATGCAAGCCAGGCAGAGGGCGGAGTCAGAGCAGGAAGAGGACGAGTTTTACCGGACACCAGTTCATTCAGAACACCCAGTGTCATCAACGCCCAGTGTCATCAACACCCAGTGTCATCAACACCCAGTGTCATCAACACCCAGTGCGATGATGCAGGTCATGCAGGCCAGGCAGAGAGCAGAGGAGGAGGAGAGCGAGTTTTACCGGGCGCCTGCTTCTTCACAGCACCCAGATGCGTCAGGCACCGGTAGTGCTCTGATACAGGCCATGCTAGCCCGGCAACAGGTAGAGGAGGAGTACAGTGACAGATACTAAGCATGACCGAGAACTGAACCACTTGGGGGGAGGGGGGGGCAGGCAAAATTGAAATGTGACCAGCTGTAGAAAGCTGAGAAATGTAAGAGGAAATGCAATAAGATTCTGAATGGCATCAAGAGAGGGCAGGACCACCTCTATGTAGACTGTTTCTATTGGACCATAAAAGAGTGTAGCCAATGGGGTGTGAAAAGATACATCTGATATATGTATTCCCTTTTGATAAAAGAACACATTGTTTTTGTAAAAAAAATGTTTGAATATTTAAAATATTTGTGTACTGTATGTATACATTATATGTGCTTAGTCTGTAAAATACTGTCGATGAATGTTGTATAAATGTAGGAATATTCTCATCCGTATTAAATTGTAAATACTATAAAATTGTATGGTACTCTATGCACAGCACTGTCCTCTAGTGGTAGGGATTGAACCTGGTCTAGATGTTCATCAATGAATAGGTACTTGAGTAGATATCAAATATATACTTTGATAATACATCCAAGTCACTTATTGTTCTCAGAGCAAAGCAAAAACAGATATAGAACATAATGAAAGAAACTACAGCAAATATTTTCTGTACAAAATGAAACACTCTGAGTTTGCTATGGAATACATTTGTTTATTGAGTAATTCATTGCAGAATCCTTAATCCCTATAAGCACAAAGTACTTTAAATAGAATACACAGTCATTGGTCATAATTGTACTCAAGTAACATTGGTGTCCAGTGGTCAGTTTTTGTTTTATCCGATACTGAGTAATGTGCAGTAAACACACCACTGAGGCAACAAACAATATGTAACTTCAAATGGAAAATAATACACATCTTACAGTGATTTCACAGATCAAAAACATTCTGCTTTGTGACACTTATTTACATTTATATAGTTATGCGTTATAGGCACGGTATACGCTGCAAACACTTGTAGCTATATTTTGCAGTGCACATTCTTAAAATACAAGTTAAATGCAGTTTGTCACCCCCTTCCTAATTCCAAATTTAGTAAGGCTAATAGCATGCAAAAACATCGCATAAACAGTCCTATGGTGTCCCAGGAAAATCAGAGGGCATTTTGTTACAAATCTTGTTTAAATGGGCGTCCATTTTTGAACCTACAAATGAATGATATATACCCATTAATTCTTGAAGAATATAACATTAATGCCTCATCAGCTTAGTTCAACTGTCTGACCCCATTAGAACCCAAAATAGAAGCTTGTTTCACTCCAATGTTTGTAAACAAAGTCAATGTAAACAAACACTACACAGCCTCAAAACATGGTTAAAACTATAATGTCAATATCATGGATATTCAGTCCTTGCATCCATAGTTCTGTCTCTGAATTTGAGAGTGGTTACATTTCTCCAGCTCGATTCCTCAGCTTTTAACTGAAACAGGGGAGGGTGAAACGCTATTGTTATTGATTGCTGCTTTCCTTGTGTGTCAGATCATCTAGTTGTATGATCAGTGTGTACACGGCTGTCTTTCCATGACTATCAACGCCCAAACTGGGAACAAGGGAGTGAATATCCTGGCTCAATTAAGGCAGTGATGAATTCAATCAGAACGGATTCAGTTTCTACAGAATCCCCAAAAGACCCAACACCGGTGACGGACCACAATTGGATAGCACTGACTTCATACATTTACTTTTGACACATCCTGGTGAGCAAAACGAGTTGAAATGACGATGAAATAACATCAGCACAACCAGAAACAGGTTAAAAATGACATAACTGCGACATCGTGTGAACCAGTTGTAACCAGTTTTTCCCCGCTGGGATCCCTCCCTTCAGCACTGGTCTTCCCCCAGAGTCTCTGATACGTCACTCGGGTCTAACGACGCGGCCGGTACGTGCGTCCTAATACCACTGCTATACGGCGTCTGTGTGTACACCTCCACGGTTTGGGATATGGAGCGCAGGGAGTGATCGCGGTAGTATCCCAACGCCTGACGCGCCTGCTCCTTTCGGATGCTCTGCACGAAGGTCTTGCGTTTGTGTCGGAACTCGATGACAGTCTTGGTGTAGGAGTTGAGGGTGGTGACTGATGCACCCATGCAGCAAGTGAAGGATGCCCAGGCCATGCTGGAAAACAGGAAATGGAAAAGATAGAAGAGAGAGAAGTGAGGAAATAGGCACAACAGATAGAGGAGAGGGAAATTATGGGGACAGAGAGAGGAAAAGGCAAGGAGGAGTCAATTGAAGGTGCAGTCTGCATATTTAGGCCTTTCGCTGTTCATGGTCAGTTCACAGGGCTGCTCTTTGAATGAAAAACAAATGATAAGTGGCTTTAAAACAAACAAATGGTTTAAAACAAACAAATGGCTTGAAACTAAAAAAGCTAAGAAACGTTAAATACCGGGGCTGAATAATTTTGCACGCCCAATTTTTCAGTTTTTGATTTGTTAAAAAAGTTTGAAATATCCAATAAATGTCGTTCCACTTCATGATTGTGTCCCACTTGTTGTTGATTCTTCACAAAAAAATACAGCTTTATATCTTTATGTTTGAAGCCTGAAATGTGGCAAAAGGTTACAAAGTTCAAGGGAGCCGAATACTTTCGCAAGGCACTGTACTACACTAAGAAATAGGATGTTTTTATGAAACACTGCAAAACACTGCGAAAAACATATAATCACTTTGAGTTTGGGGATTTCTGGCATACTTTTTGTAAATATTATTATTCCCGTGTAAAAATGGAAGCTTTGCAAGATTATTGTCAATCCGTCAGTCCCGACAGGGTAGGAATGTCAATCTGGGTAGATCCCAATGTAATAGGCCACTACTGTACATTAGTCTATACACTGTAGCTCCCATATTCACTCACTGCACATGTTATAATCCAGAGCTATGTCACAAGGTTTAAGATGTTCAGCCTGGAAGATTAAAATTCTGAACATACAGTGTACATATGTCTTTGTGGGCTACACTTCACCCTTGATCCCCTTATGCAATTTTCCAATCGCATCGACCATATATATATATATTGGGGCTTTGGGACACCAAAGCCTAATCCGCCCGGTAACATGAGAGCTTTGGGGTTTTCATTAGAGAAGTGTGACGCTACAAAGGGTGACGTGGGATTGTGTGTGTGTGTGTGTTCCCTACCAGAAGGACCATCCGTAGTCCCAGTTATAGGGCCTCCAGTCTGCAGGGCCCAGGGTGACTGTCACCTGGAACACCTGTGTGTACATCATGTGGGCCACCATACCCAGGAGCCCTAAAAATACACAGATACCGGTATACAGTTAGATGTTGAGTGTACATGTAGAGACACACACACACACACACACACACACACACACACACACACACACTAGGACCTTAGGACCTCTAGGATAACTTTTCAAAATCCCTCTCTGATAGCTGATGCTTCTTCATTGGGAGAGGCTGCAGTTTATTTCCTGATCAAGACCTACAAAACCAGCTTCTCTCCTTGCTAGCTTCGCTTTTCATCATGTTCACCACCGTGTTAGACTTGTTCAATGTCTACTAGTGGCAACAGCATAGTACTGTATACATGTATTTCTTTACTTTGCTTCACCAATTAGGCATACAAAGGTCCGGGAGTTTTCCCCAGACCAGACTCAACAGCGTTTTTCCCCCTGGCCATATGACGTAATCTATGCAATTCAACAAAAATCTAAATGTATCATGAACAGAAAGAAATCTGGGCTCTATGGTCGCCATGGAGTTTTTCCTGGTCAGGTCATGAGGCCTGGGAGAACTCCCAACCCTTACACACGAAACAATAGCCTGGGTGCCAGATCTGTTTGTGCCGTCTTGTAGAGGTGGTTTTCAACCTCTGTACCTGAGAGGACGGTGAAGATTGCAGCGAAGGCGTTCAGTTTCAGTCCATCTATCATGTTGCTGGTGCTGGAGTGAACCAGTTCTAGACACATCAGGCTGAAACCCACTATCAACAGGACTATGTAGAGCATCTCAGAGACCACCGACAGCCATAGGACACCTGCAACAGACAAAGCAAAAGCATTAACAGTTGTTAAGGGTATTGGAAATCAGTGAGAGATTTTTCTATAACCGCGATATGATGTCGAATTTGAATCACTGATCATATTTTCATAAGGATATGTGATGGTTGTGGAGAAAAGGGTTGATTTCTTTGATCGTGTATATGCTTCACCCATCTGTTCGTCCATAAATCATAGGACTGCATTTGGCAGGTGCCTATTGTTATGTACTTGAGTGAAGACCCAAAAGCGGTTTTAACAGAAAACAGAGTTCTTTAATGAAAAACAGGAATGGCATAAATCCTCTTCCAACGTTGACAATGGAACAAAAAGAACGTAGTATAGTGCAGGATGCACCTGCCAGGCAGACTCCGACAGGATAGGACAAGGTGGAAGCAAACGAGACGACAGCTTGCTTCTGGCATCAAAAACACAAACAAGAATCAGACACTGAAAGTAGCAGGAACAGAGAGAGAAATAGAGACCTAATCAGAGGGGGAAGAGAGAACAGGTGAGAAATATTGAATGAGCTAGTTAGGGGAGATGTAGAACAGCTGAAGAATGAGAGACAGAGAAGGTAACCTAAAAAGACCAGCAGAGAGAGACAGAGTGAAGAGAAAGGACAGGAACAGACATAACAAGACATGACAGTACCCCCCCCACTCACCGAGCGCCTCCTGGCGCACTCGAGGAGGAAACCTGGCGGCAACGGAGGAAATCATCGATCAGCGAACGGTCCAGCACGTCCCGAGAGGGAACCCAACTCCTCTCCTCAGGACCGTACCCCTCCCAATCCACTAGGTACTGATGACCACGGCCCCGAGGGCGCATGTCCAAAATCTTACGAACCCTGTAGATGGGTGCGCCCTCGACAAGGATGGGGGGGAGGGACGAGCGGGGCGCGAAGAACGGGCTTAACACAGGAGACATGGAAGACCGGGTGAACGCGACGAAGATAGCGGGAGAAGAAGTCGCACTGCGACAGGATTAATGACCTGGGAAATACGGAACGGACCAATGAACCGCGGGGCCAACTTGCGAGAAGCTGTCTTAAGGGGAAGGTTCTGAGTGGAGAGCCATACTCTCTGACCGCAACAATATCTAGGACTCTTGGTCCTACGCTTATTAGCGGCCCTCACAGTCTGCGCCCTATTACGGCAAAGTGCCGACCTGACCCCCTTCCAGGTGCGCTCGCAACGCTGGACAAAAGCCTGAGCGGAGGGGACGCAGGACTCGGCGAGCTGAGATGAGAACAGCGGAGGCTGGTACCCGAGGCTACTCTGAAAAGGAGATAGACCGGTAGCAGACGAGGGAAGCGAGTTGTGGGCGTACTCTGCCCAGGGAGCTGTTCTGACCAAGACGCAGGGTTACGAAAAGAAAGACTGCGTAAAATGCGACCAACAGTCTGATTGGCCCGTTCGGCTTGACCGTTAGACTGGGGATGAAAGCCGGACGAGAGACTGACGGAAGCCCCAATCAAACGGCAAAACTCTCTCCAAAATTGAGACGTGAACTGCGGGCCTCTGTCGGAAACGACGTCAGACGGAAGGCCATGAATTCGGAAAACATTCTCGATAATGATCTGAGCCGTCTCCTTAGCAGAAGGGAGCTTAGCGAGAGGAATGAAATGAGCCGCCTTAGAGAATCTATCGACAACCGTAAGAATAACTGTCTTCCCCGCTGATGAAGGCAGTCCGGTGATGAAATCTAAAGCGATGTGAGACCACGGTCGAGAGGGAATGGGAAGCGGTCTGAGACGGCCGGCAGGAGGAGAGTTCCCAGATTTAGTCTGCGCGCAGACCGAACAAGCGGCGACAAATCGACGCGCGTCACGTTCCCGAGTGGGCCACCAGAAACGCTGGCGAATGGAAGCGAGCGTACCCGAACGCCGGGGTGGCCGGCTAACTTGGCAGAGTGGGCCCACTGAAGAACGGCCGGACGAGTAGGAACGGGAACGAACAGAAGGTTCCTAGGACAAGCTCGCGGCGACGGAGTGTGAGCGAGTGCTTGCTTTACCTGCCTCTCAATTCCCCAGACAGTCAACCCGACAACACGCCCTTCAGGGAGAATCCCCTCGGGGTCGGTGGAGACCTCAGAAGAACTGAAGAGACGAGATAAAGCATCAGGCTTGGTGTTTTTGAGCCCGGACGATAAGAAATAACAAACTCGAAACGAGCGAAAAACAGAGCCAAACGAGCCTGACGCGCATTAAGTCGTTTGGCTGAACGGATGTACTCAAGGTTCCTATGGTCAGTCCAAACGACAAAAGGAACGGTCGCCCCCTCCAACCACTGTCGCCATTCGCCTAGGGCTAAGCGGATGGCGAGCAGTTCGCGATTACCAACATCATAGTTACGTTCTGACGGCGATAAGCGATGAGAGAAAAACGCGCAAGGATGGACCTTGCCGTCAGAGAGAGAGCGCTGAGAAAGAATGGCTCCCACGCCCACCTCTGACGCGTCAACCTCAACAACAAACTGACTAGAGATGTCAGGTGTAACAAGAATAGGTGCGGATGTAAAACGATTCTTAAGAAGATCAAAAGCTCCCTGGGCGGAAACGGACCACTTAAAGCACGTCTTAACAGAAGTAAGGGCTGTGAGGGGAGCTGCCACCTGACCGAAATTACGGATGAAACGACGATAGAAATTAGCGAAGCCCAGAAAGCGCTGCAGCTCGACGCGTGACTTAGGAACGGGCCAATCAATGACAGCCTGGACCTTAGCGGGATCCATCTTAATGCCCTCAGCGGAAATAACGGAACCGAGAAAAGGGACAGAGGCGGCATGAAAAGTGCACTTCTCAGCCTTCACATAAAGACAGTTCTCCAAAAGGCGCTGGAGGACGCGTCGCACGTGCTGAACATGAATCGAGAGAGACGGTGAAAAAATCAGGATATCGTCCATGTAAACGAAAACAAAAATGTTCAGCATGTCTCTCAGGACGTCGTTAACTAGTGCCTGAAAGACAGCTGGAGCATTAACGAGGCCGAAAGGAAGAACCCGGTATTCAAAGTGCACTAACGGAGTGTTAAACGCCGTCTTCCACTCGTCCCCCTCCCTGATGCGCACGAGATGGTAGGCGTTACGAAGGTCCAATTTGGTGAAAAACCTGGCTCCCTGCAGGATCTCGAAGGCTGAAGACATAAGAGGAAGCGGATAACGATTCTTAACTGTTATGTCATTCAGCCCTCGATAATCCACGCATGGGCGCAGGGACCCGTCCTTCTTCTGAACAAAAAAACCCCCGCTCCGGCGGGAGAGGAGGAGGAGACTATGGTACCGGCGTCGAGCGAAACCGACAAATAATCCTCGAGAGCCTTACGTTCGGGAGCCGACAGAGAGTATAATCTACCCCGGGGGAGTAGTTCCCGGAAGGAGATCAATACTACAGTCATACGACCGGTGTGGAGGGAGAGAAGTGGCCTTGGAACGACTGAACACCGTGCGCAGATCGTGATACTCCTCCGGCACCCCTGTCAAATCGCCAGGCTCCTCCTGTGAAGAAGAGACAGAGGAAACAGGAGGGATAGCAGACATTAAACAGGTCACATGACAAGAAACATTCCAGGATAGGATAGTATTACTAGACCAATTAATAGAAGGGTTATGGCGCACTAGCCAGGGATGACCCAAAACAACAGGTGTAAAAGGTGAACGAAAAATTAAAAAAGAAATGGTTTCGCTATGATTACCAGAGACAGTGAGGGTTAAAGGCAGCGTCTCACGCTGAATCTTGGGGAGAGAACTACCATCTAAAGCGAACAAGGCCGTGGGCTCCCTAACTGTCTGAGAGGAATGTCATGTTCCCGAGCCCAGGTCTCGTCCATAAAACAGCCCTCCGCCCCAGAGTCTATCAAGGCACTGCAGGAAGCAGATGAACCGGGCCAGCGGAGATGGACCGGAAAGGTAGTGCGTGATCCAGAAGGAGAGGCCTGAGTAGTTGCGCTCACCAGTAGCCCTCCCCTTACTGATGAGCTCTGGCTTTTACTGGACATGAGGTGACAAAATGACCAGCGGAGCCGCAGTAGAGACAGAGGCGATTGGTGATTCTCCGTTCCTTCTCCTTGGCCGAGATGCGGATACCCCCAGCTGCATAGGCTCAGCATCCGAGCCGGCGGAGGAGGGTGGCAGTGATGCGGCAGGTGGCAGTGATGTGGAGAGGGGAGCAACGGAGAACGCGAGCTACTTTCCACGAGCTCGGCGACGAAGATCAAACCGTCGCTCTATGCGAATAGCGAGGGCTATTAAGGAGTCCAGACTGGAAGGAACCTCCCGGGAGAGGATCTCATCCTTAACCTCGACGAGGAGACCCTCCAGAAAACGAGCGAGCAAAGCCGGCTCGTTCCAGTCACTAGAGGCAGCGAGAGTGCGAAACTCAATAGAATAATCCGTTATGGATCGATTCCCCTGACATAGGGAAGACAGGGCCCTGGAAGCCTCCTCCCCAAAAACAGAACGGTCAAAGACCCGTATCATCTCCTCCTTAAAGTCCTGAAACTGGTTAATACACTCAGCCCTCGCCTCCCAGATTGCCGTGCCCCACTCACGCGCCCGTCCGGTAAGGAGAGAAATGACGTAGGCGATGCGGGCTGCGCTCCTGGAGTAAGTGTTGGGCTGGAGAGAGAACACCACATCACACTGAGTGAGGAATGAGCGGCACTCAGTGGGCTCCCCAGAGTAACAGGGCGGGTTGTTGATCCTGGGCTCCGGAGACTCGGAAACCCTGGAAGTGGGCGGTGGATCGAGGTGGAGTTGGTGAACCTGTCTTGTGAGGTCGGAGACTTGGACGGCCAGGGTCTCAACGGCATGTCGAGCAGCAGACAATTCCTCCTCGTGTCTGCCTAGCATCGCTCCCTGGATCTCGATGGCGGAGTGAAAAGGGTCCGGAGCCGCTGGGTCCATTCTTGGTCTGATTCTTCTGTTATGTACTTGAGTGAAGACCCAAAAGCGGTTTTAACAGAAAACAGAGTTCTTTAATGAAAAACAGGAATGGCATAAATCCTCTTCCAACGTTGACAATGGAACAAAAAGAACGTAGTATAGTGCAGGATGCACCTGCCAGGCAGACTCCGACAGGATAGGACAAGGTGGAAGCAAACGAGACGACAGCTTGCTTCTGGCATCAAAAACACAAACAAGAATCAGACACTGAAAGTAGCAGGAACAGAGAGAGAAATAGAGACCTAATCAGAGGGGGAAGAGAGAACAGGTGAGAAAGAGTGAATGAGCTAGTTAGGGGAGATGTAGAACAGCTGAAGAATGAGAGACAGAGAAGGTAACCTAAAAAGACCAGCAGAGAGAGACAGAGTGAAGAGAAAGGACAGGAACAGACATAACAAGACATGACACCTATTTGAAGTCCTGTCATGGACACTAAACGTTTTATTCCCTAAAAAGTAATTACTCATGTTTGATGATTGTGTCCGAACTTAACCTAAACTCAGGTACACATTTGTATTTTTTGTGTTTTTGGTCTCTGCCTATCTCACATCTCTGACAACATTTCTGACATCCATATTGACAACAGACCTGTTGATAACATATCTCAGGACCGACAGGCCACTCCAAACCAATTCATGTCATTTTTTCTCGGACGCAAAAAGTTTCAGGAATCTTCTCAGACCTTCCAGAGCGTCTCACACTGTCTCGTTACGGGAGGTTGGAGTCAGACATCTCTTCCTACCTCGCCAGTCTGCTATTAATCCTTCTTGACACTTCTTTGCAGGAAGTGAACATTGGCTGGTGCCAGTATTTCCCCTGAGACGCTCTCAACGGGATAGGACGGAGGGTCAGGGGCGGTGGCGGGGATGCGGTTGGGGGAGGAATGTCCCGAGACTGAGACAGTGTCTTATTTCGTAATGGAATTTTAGAACAAGGTTTGGTGGTACTTAACTTTGGAGACAGTATTAACCCTGTACAGCGTTCTGTGTAACTATTCTTGTGAGCAGAGTGTAGTAAGTGTTGTACTTATTGCTACGGTAATAAATAAAGTAGGCTATATGAACTACAGTACAATCCATGTCATTTTTCTGTTTTGTTTCAATTGAGTTGTTTAGCAAACACTTTCTAGGGGAGACACATTATGACTCGCGGAAGTATGAGAGCTTCTATCTCGTTTTGATAGGTTGTCATTCTGCATTATTTGCGCATGGATCATTTCACAGCTGTTATCATAACCTTCTCCTTTGACAGAGTGGGGTGTGACCATAGCAACCCCACATCATGTGTCCCTGACAACACAGGGGATGATGCCAAGGTTGTTTGAGAACATAAGCCACAGTACGTCTGGAATAGGGAGTTTATTTTACCTCCAGTACATGAAGGCTGATATAGTCAACAAATCAATCAACTATTGTGATCTCAAAGTTCAGGTTGAATGAATATGGAAAAGGTATACCAGAGATACAGAACAAGTTGTAAGAACTAGACCAAAGCCTACAGATAGACAATCCGATATAAAAGCATTCACTGTAGTTATAAGTCTCACAGGATAACTTTCTCCAGAATTTTCATTAACAACAATCAGTAGAAGCATATGGATGGATTTTTCATTTCGAAGCTCAATTAAACCTATTCTGCCTTCCTTACTTTATAATATATTAACAAAGAAAGTTACACCAATCCTATTGCTCCATGCATTACATCAATCTGCAACATTGGTAACAGCTAAACACTTCATATTGTTTTTTTTATCTGCACTGTGTAATATCCAAATTCAGACATAATTAAAGTTCATCAAATTTAACTTTAATGATGTGGTACATTCATATTTAATTTACATGAGGGGGAAAAAATATTGAGTCATAATGTCATTTCCTCAATTGGAACAACAAAGGCAAGCAAAGTAACTAAATACCAGAAGGCAGTTCAAACTTGATGCAGCCACTGCACCCTGCAAACATCTCCTCTATGGGGGTGTCATGACAGCCACTGTACCCTGCAAACATCCCCTCTATGGTGATGTCATGACAGCCACTGCACCCTGCAAACATCCCCTTTATGGTGGTGTCATGACAGCCACTGTACCCTGCAAACATCCCCTCTATGGTGGTGTCATGACAGCCACAGCACCTTGCAAACATCTCCTCTATGGTGGTGTCATGACAGCCACTGTACCCTGCAAACATCTCCTCTATGGTGGTGACATGGCAGCCAATGCACCCTGCAAACATCTCCTCTATGGTGGTGTCATGACAGCCACTGTACCCTGCAAACATCTCCTCTATGGTGGTGTCATGACAGCCACTGTACCCTGCAAACATCTCCTCTATGGTGGTGTCATGACAGCCACTGCACCCTGCAAACATCCCCTCTATGATGGTGACATGACAGCCACTGCACACTGCAAACATCTCCTGTATGGTGGTGTCATGACAGCCACACTGCACCCTGCAAACATCTCCTCTATGGTGGTGTCATGACAGCTACTGCACCCTGCAAACATCTCCTGTATGGTGGTGTCATGACAGCCACTGTACCCTGCAAACATCTCCTGTATGGTGGTGTGGTGACAGCCTCTACACCCTGCAAACATCTCCTGTATGGTGGTGTCATGACAGCCTCTACACCCTGCAAACATCTCCTCTATGGTGAAGTCATGACAGCTACTGCACCCTGCAAACATCTCCTCTATGGTGGTGTCATGAAAGACTCTACACCCTGCAAACATCTCCTCTATGGTGGTGTCATGACAGCCTCTACACCCTGCAAACATCTCCTGTATGATGTTGTCATGACAGCCACTGCACCCTGCAAACACCTCCTGTATGGTGGTGTCATGACAGCCACTGCACCCTGCAAACATCTCCTCTATGGTGGTGTCATGACAGCGACTGCACCCTGCAAACACATGACAGCCACTGCACCCTGCAAACATCTCCTCTATGGTGGTGTCATGACAGCCTCTACACCCTGCAAACATCTCCTGTATGATGGTGACATGACAGCCACTGCACCCTGCAAACACCTCCTGTATGGTGGTGTCATGACAGCCACTGCACCCTGCAAACATCTCCTCTATGGTGGTGTCATGTAAGCCAATGTACCCTGCAAACATCTCCTCTATAGTGGTGTCATGACAGCCACTGCACCCTGCAAACATCTCCTCTATGGTGGTGTCATGACAGCCACTGTACCCTGCAAACATCTCCTCTATGGTGGTGTCATGACAGCCACTGTACCCTGCAAACATCTCCTCTATGGTGGTGACATGACAGCCACTGCACACTGCAAACATCTCCTGTATGGTGGTGTCATGACAGCCACACTGCACCCTGCAAACATCTCCTCTATGGTGGTGTCATGACAGCTACTGCACCCTGCAAACATCTCCTGTATGGTGGTGTCATGACAGCCACTGTACCCTGCAAACATCTCCTGTATGGTGGTGTCATGACAGCCACTGTACCCTGCAAACATCTCCTCTATGGTGGTGTCATGACAGCCACTGCCTCTACACCCTGCAAACATCTCCTCTATGGTGGTGACATGACAGCCACTGCACACTGCAAACATCTCCTGTATGGTGGTGTCATGACAGCCACACTGCACCCTGCAAACATCTCCTCTATGGTGGTGTCATGACAGCTACTGCACCCTGCAAACATCTCCTGTATGGTGGTGTCATGACAGCCACTGCAAACACCCTGCAAACATCTCCTGTATGGTGGTGTGGTGACAGCCTCTACACCCTGCAAACATCTCCTGTATGGTGGTGTCATGACAGCCTCTACACCCTGCAAACATCTCCTCTATGGTGGAGTCATGACAGCTACTGCACCCTGCAAACATCTCCTCTATGGTGGTGTCATGAAAGACTCTACACCCTGCAAACATCTCCTCTATGGTGGTGTCATGACAGCCTCTACACCCTGCAAACATCTCCTGTATGATGGTGTCATGACAGCCACTGCACCCTGCAAACACCTCCTGTATGGTGGTGTCATGACAGCCACTGTACCCTGCAAACATCTCCTGTATGGTGGTGTCATGACAGCCACTGCACCCTGCAAACACCTCCTGTATGGTGGTGTCATGACAGCCACTGCACCCTGCAAACATCTCCTCTATGGTGGTGTCATGTAAGCCAATGTACCCTGAAAACATCTCCTCTATAGTGGTGTCATGACAGCCACTGCACCCTGCAAACATCTCCTCTATGGTGGTGTCATGACAGCCACTGTACCCTGCAAACATCTCCTCTATGGTGGTGTCATGACAGCCTCTGCACCCTGCAAACATCTCATCTATGGTGGTGTCATGTAAGCCACTGCACCCTGCAAACATCTCCTCTATGGTGGTGTCATGTAAGCCAATGTACCCTGCAAACATCTCCTCTATGGTGGTGTCATGACAGCCTCTACACCCTGCAAACATCTACTCTATGGTTGAGTCATGACAGCTACTGCACCCTGCAAACATCTCCTCTATGGTGGTGTCATGAAAGCCTATACACACTGCAAACATCTCCTGTATGGTGGTGTCATGACAGCCACTGCACCCTGCAAACATCTCCTCTATGGTGGTGTCATGACAGCCACTGTACCCTGAAAACATCTCCTCTATGGTGGTGTCATGACAGCCTCTACACCCTGCAAACATCTCCTGTATGATGGTGTCATGACAGCCTCTACACCCTGCAAACATCTAATCTATGGTGGAGTCATGACAGCTACTGCGCCCTGCAAAAATCTCCTCTATGGTGATGTCCTGACAGCTACTGCACCCTGCAAACATCTCCTCTATGGTGGTGTCATGAAAGCCTCTACACCCTGCAAACATCTCCTGTATGGTGGTGTCATGACAGCCACTGCACCCTGCAAACATCTCTATGGTGGTGTCATGAAAGCCTCTACACCCTGCAAACATCTCCCGTATGGTGGTGTCATGACAGCCACTGCACCCTGCAAACATCTCCTCTATGGTTGTGTCATGACAGCCATTGCATCCTGCAAACATCTCCTCTATGGTGGTGTCATAGCAGCCACTGCATCCTGCAAACATCTCCTGTATGGTTGTGTCATAACAGCCACTGCATCCTGCAAACATCTCCTGTATGGTGGTGTCATGACAGCATCTGAACCCTGCAAACATCTCCTGTATGGTGGTGTCATGACAGCATCTGAACCCTGCAAACATCTCCTGTATGGTGGTGTCATGACAGCCACTGCACCCTGCAAACATCTCCTCTATGGTGGAGTCATGACAGCTACTGCACCCTGCAAACATCTCCTCTATGGTGGTGTCATGACAGCCACTGCACCCTGCAAACATCTCCTCTATGGTGGTGTCATGACAGCATCTGCAAACACCCTGCAAACATCTCCTCCTCTATGGTGGTGTCATGACAGCATCTGAACCCTGCAAACATCTGTCCTGTATGGTGGTGTCATGACAGCTATGGTGGAGTCATCTACACCCTGCAAACATCTCCTGTATGATGGTGTCATGACAGCCTCTACACCCTGCAAACATCTCCTGTATGATGGTGTCATGAACATCTGCAAAATCTATGCAAACATCTCCTCTATGGTGGAGTCATGACAGCTACTGCATCTCCCTGCAAAAATCTCCTCTATGGTGATGTCCTGACAGCTACTGCACCCTGCAAACATCTCCCGTATGGTGGTGTCATGACAGCCACTGCACCCTGCAAACATCTCTATGGTGGTGTCATGAAAGCTGCACCCTGCAAACACCCTGCAAACATCTCCCGCAAACATCTCCTCTATGGTGGTGCAAACATCTCATGACAGCCACTGCACCCTGCAAACATCTCCTCTATGGTTGTGTCATGACAGCCATTGCATCCTGCAAACATCTCCTCTATGGTGGTGTCATGCAGCAAACATCTCCTCTATGGTGGTGTCATGACCACTGCACCCTGCAAACATCTCCTGTATGGTTGTGTCATAACAGCCACTGCATCCTGCAAACATCTCCTGTATGGTGGTGTCATGACAGCCACTGCACCCTGCAAACATCTCCTGTATGGTGGTGTCATGACAGCCACTGCACCCTGCAAACATCTCCTGTATGGTGGTGTCATGACAGCCACTGCACCCTGTCATGACAGCCTATGGTGGTGTCATGCACCCTGCAAACATCTCCTCTATGGTGGAGTCATGACAGCTACTGCACCCTGCAAACATCTCCTGTATGGTGGTGTCATGACAGCCACTGTACCCTGCAAACATCTCCTGTATGGTGGTGTCATGACAGCATCTGAACCCTGCAAACATCTCCTGTATGGTGGTGTCATGACAGCATCTGAACCCTGCAAACATCTCCTGTATGGTGGTGTCATGACAGCATCTGAACCCTGCAAACATCTCCTGTATGGTGGTGTCATGACAGCCACTGCACCCTGCAAACATCTCCTCTATGGTGGAGTCATCCTGCAAACATCTCCTCTATGGTGGAGTCATGACAGCTACTGCACCCTGCAAACATCTCCTGTATGGTGGTGTCATGACAGCCACTGTACCCTGCAAACATCTCCTCTATGGTGGTGTCATATGACAGTTATAACATTTGAACAACTCAAGATGACATTTGAGACAGGATGCAGACCCCTTCATACTGCAAGAGTATAGCTCAACATCCTTTTATACTTTATGCAACCCTGTAGACCAGGGGTCTTCAATCTTTTTTTTGTCCAGGGACCCCCTCCCAGGCAAACCGGCGACCCAGGGACCCCCATCATACGTTAGCAAAACATGTGCTGTCTTGTCTTATCATTAGGGGAATGATAATGGCAAGGAGAAGTAAAAAAAAAAGATGAATAGATTTGGTAGATAGTTTTTCATTATTTTGACTAAGAGCTGTTTAGCTGGTTAAACAAAGGTTAGCCATGTGTTGGCAAAAGTGAATGTCCAAGTCAAGAAAGCTTACCAGCAGCACTTGCTGCACTGGTAGCCTTTTCAAAAGCCTATCTCAGATACTCCAGTGACTGTAATTAGCTCCAAGGAGTGTAATTTGCTCAATATTAGGAGTTGACAAATAAAGTAGATATTCTCTTCTTTTCTACTGTAGACATGTAATTGAAAATGTGTTTATTATATTGTTGCTATCTGTAGTCATAAAAATATCCTTGTCCCCAGGGGTGGATTGGCCATCTGGCATTTTTGCATTTTTTGCCTAGTGGGTCAAGTGGGTCTGTCTAACTTTTTTTCTTCTTTTCACAAAATGATTATTATCTGGCTAATAATGGGGGCCTGAAAATGGGCCGGTGTGTTAGAAATGCCAGGGCCAATTTTTGGTCCCAGTCTGCCCCTGCTCTCCCTCTACAAGTAATCTTCCTGGTACGGGTGATGTACAGCTCTATAGCAGATGTGTTTACCTCCTGATGTATGCAGTGATCACTCACCTCTCTCCGAAGCCGGAGCCAGATCGATAAAGCTCCTGCATTTCTCACCTGGAACGAATGGAGAAAATGGAGTTTCACATCAAGCTGTAATACCTTGCATGGGTTCTTCAGGGCCACAATTCACTCAGAGTATCGTGTCTAGACGACTTGATTTTCCTGATTTGGGGAAGTTCAAAAGTTCAAGAAGAGAAACATTGCGTGCTTGGCATAGAAAAAGGGAAAAGCCCATAAATCAAATAGAAGTAAAGTTCACTGATTTCTAGCCACAAGTCATTCAGAGTATCTATTAGCCTACTTGATAGTAATGTATAATCTATTTTAGGTGAGGTTCAACAGTTCAAGAAGAGACACACTGCGAGCTTGGCATACAATAGAGATTAAATAGCAGCTTCAAGGCACACACAAGTCATTCCGATTATTTGGTCTACTTGATAGTACCCGCTGGACAAAAACTGGCTGAATCAACGTTGTTCCCCCGTAATTTCAACAACAAAATATAAATGCGTCAAAGTCATTTCAGCAACAAAACATCTATGTGGAAAACTGATTGGATTTGCAGAACGTCATCAATGTCAGGGAATTTCAACTTTGACCCTAAATCCAATGTCATGGTGAAATGTTTTGTTAATCTCACAGGGAATTCACAATAGCTGACAACTCAACCAAATGTCAATCAAAACTAGACTTTGAAATGACATCAGTGCCCTGTGGGCTGTTCAAAAGAAGAAATACTATTGTGTGCTTAGCATGAGCAAAGCCAAGAGCCAAAACTGCAAATCAAGAGGTCAGAAACAAGCAAAAGATCATGAGAGAGTCACAATGAAATGAACTCCTGAGGTGCTGACGTGTTGCCTCCACAACCACTTGTGATTATTATTATTTGACCCTCCTGGTCATCTATGAACGTTTGAACAACTTGGCCATGTACTGTTATAATCTCCACCCGGCACAGCCAGAAGAGGACTGTCCACCCCTCAGAGCCTGGTTCCTCTCTAGGTTTCTTCCTAGGTTCCTGCCTTTCTAGGGAGTTTTTCCTAGCCACTGTGCTTCTACATCTGCATTGCTTGCTGTGTGGGGTTTTAGGCTGGGTTTCTGTACAGCACTTTGTGACATCGGCTGATGTAAAAAGGGCTTTATAAATACATTTGATTTATTGCCTATCCTAGTCTAATGCATCGGTAGAAGCTATTTTAGAGGTCATGTGGGTGGTTAAAAGTTCAACCATTGTGTCCTTTGCATGAGAAAAGGCACAGCGTGGTCAAGTACAAGCAGCCGGAGGTCACAGAGGTCAATGACTTGACCATCCCCACAGAGCTTCCAGTTCAATCCTTCCCAAATGACATCCTTCTGGCACTTCTTCTTCCTGGACATTACTGGGACCTTCAGGGACCCCATAAGACCTTATGTCCCTTGATCAAGACGTGATAACATGATACACTTTTTTCTCCCTCCTTTCCTCCCCTCTTCCAGGCGTGATTTATTCTTCCGTCCGCTGTCGCTTGTAGCCGCCCGCTGCAGCTGCTGGATTTGTCGTAAATCTAAAACTTAATCAGGTATCAGGAAGATGGTGACAGCTGTTTAGAGGAAAAACTCATCAAGGGCGTTATGTAATCCTCATTAGTCAACTCAACTGTGTGTGTGTGTGTGTGTGTGTGTGATTGTGTGTGTTTGTGTGTGTGTGTACAGTCCCAGACCCAGGCCTGATGAGACAACACGCTCCCAATATTTATTCTCACATAAACTCTGACGCTTTATGTCTGTTCTTAATGTCTCTTTAATATGCCATCACCAGACCAGGTCTACTGTCTCCAACCAGAGGCTCTGATCCTGATGTCACTACTGTTGGAGAACCTGGAAGTCAAGACCGATGTTTGGAGATGGGAAAGCTGCCATTTCCCCTCTTTTAAAGGTGGGAATGTTGCAAAATGTTCTTGATTGAGTCAGACTCAGTGTAACTAATCTAGCTACGTATATAATCTCCAGAGACACCTTTGACTTAATGGTGTTGTCATTAACATGGTAACCACGCTTACGCGGGCACGTCATCAGATCCAGCTGTTGCACTTCCACCTTGTGCATTTGTTTAGACTCAAGAGTAAAGCTGTGTGACGATTTTACTTCTTGTTACAGACATTCACAGTACCCTATAGACCTGTAGGGAGAGAGACTGCAACTGTAGACTATTAGTACCCTATAGACCTGTAGGGAGAGAGACTGCTACTGTAGACTATTAGTACCCTATAGACCTGTAGGGAGAGAGACTGCTACTGTAGACTATTAGTACCCTATAGACCTGTAGGGAGAGAGACTGCTACTGTAGACTATTAGTACCCTATAGACCTGTAGGGAGAGAGACTGCTAGGGTAGACTATTAGTACCCTATAGACCTGTAGGGAGAGAGACTGCTAGGGTAGACTATTAGTACCCTATAGACATGTAGGGAGAGACTATTAGACTGACCTACTGTAGACTATTAGTACCCTATAGACCTGTAGGGAGAGAGACTGCTAGGGTAGACTATTAGTACCCTATAGACCTGTAGGGAGAGAGACTGCTACTGTAGACTATTAGTACCCTATAGACCTGTAGGGAGAGAGACTGCTAGGGTAGACTATTAGTACCCTATAGACCTGTAGGGAGAGAGACTGCTAGGGTAGACTATTAGTACCCTATAGACCTGTAGGGAGAGAGACTGCTACTGTAGACTATTAGTACCCTATAGACCTGTAGGGAGAGAGGGTAGACTATTAGTACCCTATAGACCTGTAGGGAGAGAGACTGCTAGGGTAGACTATTAGTACCCTAGACCTGTAGGGAGAGAGACTTCTAGGGTAGACTATTACCTGTACCCTATAGACCTGTAGGGAGAGAGACTGACCTAGGGTAGACTATTAGTACCCTATAGACCTGTAGAGGAGAGAGACTGACCTACTGTAGACTATTAGTACCCTATAGACCTGTAGGGAGAGAGACTGCTAGGGTAGACTATTAGTACCCTATAGACCTGTAGGGAGAGAGACTGCTACTGTAGACTATTAGTACCCTATAGACCTGTAGGGAGAGAGACTGCTACTGTAGACTATTAGTACCCTATAGATAGACCTGTACCCTATAGAGGGAGAGAGACTGCTAGGGTAGACTATTAGTACCCTATAGACCTGTAGGGAGAGAGACTGCTACTGTAGACTATTAGTACCCTATAGACCTGTAGGGAGAGAGACTGCTAGGGTAGACTATTAGTACCCTATAGACCTGTAGGGAGAGAGACTGCTAGGGTAGACTATTAGTACCCTATAGACCTGTAGGGATAGAGACTGTTACTGTTGACTATTAGTACCCTATAGACCTGTAGGGAGAGAGACTGTTACTGTTGACTATTAGTACCCTATAGACCTGTGGGGAGAGAGACTGCAACTGTAGACTATTAGTACCCTATAGACCTGTAGGGAGAGAGACTGCAACTGTAGACTATTAGTACCCTATAGACCTGTAGGGTGAGAGACTGCTACTGTAGACTATTAGTACCCTATAGACCTGTAGGGAGAGAGACTGCTACTGTAGACTATTAGTACCCTATAGACCTGTGGGGAGAGAGACTGCTAGGGTGGACTATTAGTACCCTATAGACCTGTAGGGAGAGAGACTGCTAGGGTAGACTATTAGTACCCTATAGACCTGTAAGAAGAGAGACTGCTAGGGTAGATTACTAGTATCCTATAGACCTGTAAGAAGAGAGAACGCTAGGCTAGATTACTTGACACACTATTGACCTGTCAGGAGAGACTGCTAGGGTAGATTAATAGTACCCTATAGACCTGTAAGAAGAGAGACTGCTAGGGTAGATTACTAGTACCCTATAGACCTGTAAGAAGAGAGACTGCTTGGGTAGATTACTAGTACCCTATAGACCTGTAAGAAGAGAGACTGCTTGGGTAGATTACTAGTACCCTATAGACCTGTAAGAAAAGAAATGCTACGGTGAAGTACTAGCAGAGCCAATAGGGACCTTTTCTAAAAGCATTATGCTTCTTACCAAGGGTTCACTGTACCATAACTCGAAACTACCATCCCATGTTCCAATGATTCTAATGCCGGGATAACCTGCTCTTTAGGCTATCCAATACTTCATGCCAGAGAGGACAACTCGTTTTTCAAGATACCATTTTTGACTAGTGGCGTCTGCCTACATAAACTGGGGGTGATTACCCTAAAAAACTCATAACTTTGTAAATATCCTTAGCTTGCACTTTTAGATAATATGTATGTTTTTGTCCCATCTGGAGACTGACGCTTAGTTACTATGGTGACACAAGATGATGACACATGAGAATGGCTCCCATAATGACACAACCAAGGAATTATAGCAAGGACTGCAGAGTTTAATAGCTGCAATTATACATAACTGTGTGTGTGTGTGTGTGTGTGTGTGTGTGTGTGTGTGTGTGTGTAACAATCCAATCAAGCCTTTATAGACCCTTGTCTATTTCTGAATGTATAGGGTGTTCTTGAATGGCACTGACACACACACACACACACACACACACACACACACACACACACACACACACACACACACACACACACACACACACACACACACACACACACACACACACACACAACCTGCAAACCTCCTTCCTGTAAATATCCATATAATTTTAGATTTTACACTCCAGAGACCTCACTATAATTAATTGACAACTAGACGGGACAACGTAATTTAACAACAACACATCACCTCACCTTCATCATGGATATTCTCCGCACAGGAGAACCAGATCCCGGTGTGGAACTGTCTGAATAGGAACCGGTCGTCCCCCGTTTCCCAACTGTACACCACTACTTTGGGGTCCGTCTCGTTCACTCCATAATCGATGCAGTTGTGCGTACGAAGTTTAGTGCACTTCGGCTTGGGGACGCGCTGCGTGCCGACGCACCAGTATGTTGTGATGAAAGCAGTTATTGAGAAAAATAGTGCTAAAAGATTCATACTAACGGACAGCAGTGCCCTGCACTTGCGAGTGGTCTTCATTGTCCATAGATATCTGCACTTAATAGATAACTCACCCACTCAACATCCATCCAATATGAATCAAAACAGGTAATGAAAAACTGGTCAAACTCCACCGAAAATAAGTTTCAGCTGATGTGCAACATGTCGGCAATAAAATACATAATTTGGCACTCCAACCCGTTGAATTGAAATTACTCTCCCTACCCGATTTGAGGGACGGCAAAATCTGAGTTTGAATTTAGCTTCAATCCACCATTATCATCTGTTCGAGTCGTTAGCCATTAGATCATTTTCACACGAAGCGCCCTGAAATGACCCTCATCCATTCGGTGAAGGATTGTCACGTCAAAAGATTTGAAGAGCTTGTTCGCACAAAATCTGTGGGATTTGTATCGGTGATGCTCGCCTTCAATCTGTGATGAGCCGCTCTCTCTCTCCCTCTCTCTATTTTTTTCCCTCTCTCAGAGATGATGAGATTACAGTTCATTGATAGCATATTTCATTTTGTGTGAGCAATAATCAAACCATAGCATCAGACTGGGAATAGGATCAATAGTATTTCTTATATTTCAGAACAGTACTTGGACTGTTTGACTGTGCCTGTCTGGGGTGGAGTGCCAGATGGGTAGGATTAGCACTTTTGGGACTATTCCATTGGCAATGACAAAACGATCAAGTCTAAACAACATACAAGACAAGCCTATCATAAAGACTATCTAGATAGCCATTGTTCAGTGTTCCCATGAAGACGTCAACGAGTTACGTGGTGCCATAAAGTCCATAATGTTCTGCAAAGAGGGCTCTGTTCTAATTGAAGGGCCACATCGACAGCAATTGGGTAATCACTCAAACGTCTCACTCGATCTCCCTCTCCCCTCTGACTGTGTAAAAGCCAACATACCATCACAGCATATTGTGAAATAGACACAAATTACTTATTGGACATGAAAAAGTCCAATGTGTGTATTACTTGATTTTCTTTCGTCATAATGCATCCTCCTTCCTTCCTTCCTTTTTTTCGTGTGCCTGTCACAAATGTTCAATAAGCAATTTTGTTTTCCCAATAATCTGGGATACTGGGTTTGGTAGAGGCAGTGGCACAGCGGCTCTTCTCATTACTACGCTTGAGAGACAGCACGCTTACATGAGACTCCGATTGGATAAGCTACAACAGAAAGCCAGGATACTTCACCCAAAATGTGTGTGTGTGTGTGTGTGAGGTTGGTGGGACACAACAGTTCTTCTGATACATTTGTGATCATGAAGCATCACCACTGACGACAGAGGGAGATATCTAGATTGCAGTACTCATGGGGCATTATTTCAACATTTCAAAAGGCTTAGCTTGGTATTATAGACTCTTTACAGTAGTTGTAACAGACAGACAAATGGAAGGAAACGTGGATTGGGGTTAGGGCGGAGTACACAGGAGGTTGCTGAGAGGAGGACAGCTCATAATGGCTGAAAGAGCAAATGGAATGTCATCAAACACCTGGAAACCACGTGTTCAATATATTTGATACTATTCCACTCCAGCTTTTACCATGAGCCCGTCCTCCCCAATTAAGGTGCCACCAACCTCCTGTGGTGGAGTAAATGTTTAGACAGTCAGTGACAGGTTTGTACATAGCCTATATTCAGTAGGTACTGTAGGTCCTAGCCACGCCCACTGGTTCAAAGCACTCGTCATTCATTCCATACAGAACTGATTTGGTTAGTATTCCATCCCATCAGTCACCCTACTCCCCTTGTTGTATAACCCATATTCCATGCATTCTGCTTACATAACATGTTAGGGACATACGTTGAAATGGAACATGTATTGGCCAATTGTACGTGTCAGGATGGATTCATATTTCCATTGAGGTCAAATAAACTGCACATATAACAAGACAAAAATGCTTTCTTACAGGTTTGGCTCTAAGCTTTGATACACATTTTCAATAAAGATAGAAAGGGTCAAAATGTCCTAGACACGCAAATATCAATCATCAACACATGCAAAGCTTAAATATACTGCAAAATGGATACATTGACGCAGGGGAGATCAGGCAGTGAAATATGATGATTCGGTTGAGTAATGCTCAATCCATGTCAACAGCTGTCAACCCTGAGACCTCACGTTAAATACCCATGCAATTTATAGCCCAACAAATGGACACACACACACACACACATACAAAAGAGCTTAAGCGGTGGCCGTTATGTTATGCAGGAGTGTCTATGACAAGCGGATTACTGCATAGAGATCATGACATTGCATGACATCTTTTGGATCCACCAGCCCTGCCGTTATTTTTAAAGCACATGTGTTTCCAAAGAGGTTAGAGGAGCAACATCGTAAGCACGGACATGAGATGTATCCCAAATGGCACCCTGTTCCCTACATAGCCCTATGGGCCCTGGTCAAAAGCAGTGCGTGACATAGGGAATAGATTGCCCTTTGGTTCACAGCCATAAACATGGGACTTCACTTGTGTTTGGATGCTGGTGACTTCCGTTTGAAGCTGATAGATGGAGGAGAATTAGTCTCTCAACAGATAGAGACTAAGGATTAGTATAATCTGCACTTTCCAGACCCTCGAAATCAAACTGTCTGACTGGGTGTGCAGGGCGCTTTAGAATCAGCTTCTAGAGCAGTGTTCGTTTGTCACAGGCTGATTGTTGAGTTCAAATCAAGTTGTATTTGTCACATGCGCCAAATACAACAGGTGTAGAACTTACAGTGAAATGCTTAGTTACAAGCCCCTAACCAACAATGCTTTAAGATGTTAAGAAAAAAAATTGAAAATAAAAGTAACAAATAATTCAACAGCAGCAGTAAAATAACAAGCGTTGCTATTTTTTATTTATCCGTTATTTTACCAGGTAAATTGACTGAGAACACGTTCTCATTTGCAGCAACGACCTGGGGAATAGTTACAGGGGAGAGGAGGGGGATGAATGAGCCAATTGTAAACTGGGGATTATTAGGTGACCGTGATGGTTTGAGGGCCAGATTGAGAATTTAGCCAGGACACCGGGGTTAACGCCCCTACTCTTACAATAAGTGCCATGGGATCTTTAATGACCTCAGAGAGTCAGGACACCCACTTAACGTCCCATCCGAAAGACGGCACCCTACACAGGGCAGTGTGCCCTGGGGCATTTATTCATTTTTAGACCAGAGGAAAGAGTGCCTCCTACTGGCCCTCCAACACCACTTCCAGCAGCATCTGATCTCCCACCCAGGAACTGACCAGGACCAACCCTGCTTAGCTTCAGAAGCAAGCCAGCAGTGGTATGCTGGGTGGTACCAGTACAGAGTCAATGTGCGGAGGCACCGGTTAGTTGAGGTAATATGTACATGTAGATAGAGTTAACTATGGATTGATTTTAAACAGAGGGTAGCAGCAGCATAAAAGAGGGGTCTGTGTAGCCCTTCAGGAGTCTTATGGCTTGGGGGTAGAAGCTGTTTAAGAAGCCTCTTGGACCTCTACTTGGCGCTCCAGTACCGCTTGCAGTGCGGTAGCAGAGAGAAAAGTCTATGACTAGGGTGGCTGGAGTCTTTGACAATTTTTAGGGCCTTCCTCTGACACCGCCTGATAGAGGTCCTGGATGGCAGGAAGCTTGGCCCCAGTGTTGTACTGGGCCGTACGCACTACCCTCTGTAGTGCCTTGCGGTCGGAGGCCGAGCAGTTGCCATACCAGGCAGTGATGCAACCAGTTAGGATGCTCTCGATGGTGCAGCTGTAGAACCTTCTGGAGGATCTGAGGACCCATGCCAAATCTTTTTAGTTTCCTGAGGGGGGATAGGCTTTGTCATGCCCTCTTCACAACTGTCTTAGTGTGTTTGGACCATGCTAGTTTGTTGGGGACAACAAGGAACTTGAAGCTCTCAACCTGTTCCACTACAGCCCCGTCAATGAGAATGGGGGCGTACTCAGTCCTCCATTTTCTGTAGTCCACAATCATCTCCTTTGATCACGTTGAGGGAGAGGTTGTTGTCCTGGCACCACACGACCAGGTTTCTGACCTCCTCCCTATAGACTCTCATCGTTATCGGTGATCAGTTGTGTTTTGATTGGATTGTGTATGGGGTTTTAATGTGCTGTGGGACATTGGGTGTGAGAGTGGAAATTGCTGTTTTAAAAAAAAATGTTTTTGTGCTAGTTATTTTTCCAATATTGAATGTAGATCCATATTGCTCACTGTCCAGTGAAGCGACTGATTTGATCAAGTCCCTTTGAAGTAAATGACCAGGCTCCCGAGTGGCGCAGCAGTCTAAAGCACTGCATCTTACTGCAAGAGGCGTCACTACGGTCCCTGGTTTGAATCCAGGCTCTCTCACATCTGGCTGCGATTGGGATTCCCATTGGGTGGCAGGGGTAGGCCGTCATTGTAAATAAGAATTTGTTCTTAACTTGCCTAGTTAAATTTAAAAAAGTATAAAATAAATAAATACAAAATGAGGATGAGACGAACTAGCCAGATCATTAAGAACGGATACCAGGTAACAGAGTCGATACAGGAATCAGGGGTCAGCTACAACATGAACCAGACAGCTGCCCTTTGACCCCTAGCTTATCTGTGTGAATGAGTATATTCTCACCATAGAGGGGCCATGTTATAAACCCTCGAAGTTCCAGAATGCTACTATTCTAATTCTAAAGTCATACTTTTTTTTTTTTGAATATGGTGTCCGTCTACACAGACCAGAGAAATGGAAGGATGAATGATTGTCTGGTATTGCTGATCTATTTGACACATTTATATGACAGAAACCCATACAAAAACAATAATGAGGGAAACATAAAATACATAGCTGGTGAATAAGGTTGTCTTGGCACTTTATATGCATAGCATTACGAAACAAATCAGTCAGACAAAATCAATCAATTACGTTCCCTTTTTTTACAGTAAGTACAAGTGTTAACATCAGGAAGACTAGAGTAGGCGAGTGAAAGAACAGTGATGAGGGGTTTCGGGGTAAGTAGTACAAAATGCCAGATGGTGCGAAAACGGATATGTGGAAAACGTAGTCAGTTGACTAGACTATGTAAAGGATGTGTTAGAAAATAGGTTTTGTTTAATACAATAACAACATTTTATTGAACTTCCAGTCTTTCTGTATTCAAAAGGAAAACAGTAGCACTATGAGGATAGATTAAACTGTCAATCAGAACATTATTTAAATGAATCATTATTTAGGGGAAATTTAATAGAAAAAAATAAACTATAGGACGTTATCAAGAACATAAAAATATTTAAAGCGTCTCGAGCAGCAATCATTTACCAAACTACTACAGTAGCTTCATGTCTTACCACAGACAGACAAACAAACAAGTGAACCAATTCTAAATCATTAGCCAAATTATTATTATAAAAGGTGAGATGGAATGTAAGAACTGTGATAAATATCTGAGGATGCCTGGTCCCAGATCTGTTTGTGCTGTATAAGCCAACTCCTACGGTCATTGTCAAGGCATGAAAAACTGATCTGGGACCAGGCTACAACTGAGGTGCAGTAAGGCTTTTCCAGTGTGGGGGAGAAGTTCATGTCAATCAGAATTTTAGGGAAGAAAAATTCCGGAAACTTAAAGCAGGAATGATAATAACTTAGAGGATTTGAAATCGTCATAGGTGGGGAAAGGAAAGGTTACCAGGTCCCTGTATTCATACAGGAACGTCTCTCTTTCCTTCTCATCCCTCTCTCCTTTCACGTCCTTCACTTTGGAAGCCTCGTAAACCAGACTTATCGTGAAGTGAAATAGAACGGTGGGCATATCGGTCTGGTCACGAGGCGATCACTTGGGTCCCGGGACTGGGAATTTAAGTGGCGCTCGACACGGCCAGCTTCTTCAAGTGGTCCATGAACACCTGTAGACTGACGTCGTCTGTGAGGATGGGGGCTCCGGTCTCCTATGAGAAGAGACAGAAATGTGATGAGTATGGTGAAAACACTAGAGTAAAGCTTCCGTCAGTTGGATCAGATACAAAATGGCCAGCAGAATGGAGAGAGACGGTGGTACATGAAGCTCTACCACTTGTAAGACTAGAATTCTTTTAAGAAAAATACAATTGACTATCCATGATGAAACCTATTTCCAAATCAAGTCCACAGCTGTTATTGTACATAAAAACTGGTTCTCAGTTTACGTTTTGAAGAATGAATGAACATTGTATTACCTGTCCCCAGGAGTAGAGGTTGTTGTGTGTCTGGGAGGGGTTGACCTTGGACAGGAGGAAGCGGGCCTGGGAGCCTCCGTGCTCGGTGTCGATGTACCGGGGCATGGGGAAGCGGGTCTGCAGGATCTCCTGGGCGTCATCCACAGGTGCTACCAGTAGATGCTTGAAGTTCTCGTACTCCGGCTGCTCCTGGTAACCCGCCTTACGCCACTGGGCGATGGTCTGGTGGAGAGAGAGAGATACATCAGGGTTATAGTCATGGTAGGATGTTGTGTGTTGGTGTTAGTTGTATAGGCCAGGGTTATTGTCATGGTAGGATGTTGTGTGTTTGTGTTAGTTGTGCCAGCTAATCTCTTTTTTGTCGTTTGTGAGAAATCTCTAACATGTTGAGACTAGAAAATTATAGGACATAGTGAATCTACTAATATGTATCCCATTTCTTCAAACCCATCACATCAGGCAGGTACACACACATCTTGTTTCTTGTTGTAATATTGATAGAGATTTACATTGTTGTTTATGCTCTACATGATGATGTTCAGTTTGAGATGCTAGGAAATAATAATAATTATTATTACAGCACAGTAATGGTGTTCCAGCTACTAATAACTAGCATTAGATCACAGCGTGACCTCTCACCTCTCCGTGGTAGATGACCAGCTGGAAGAAGGTGTCCATGAGGAGGATCCTGTCTGGGAGAATACTGCCACTGTCCAGGAGAACAGGCTGTAGAACAGACAGACGGGACAGGATAAGTCTCACATCCATTTTTAGTTTTATTTTACAGAGAAAGGTAGTGTGGAACTCATTGAGCATGTGAATATTTGACTAAACTAATTTGCCCTTAGGGAAATGTGACCTAATTATCTAATATATAGACTGGTTTTATAACATCAGAGTAGATTGGAAAACAAATAACTAAGAAAGTTGATTAGAATTAAATTCAATATTTGATTGGCCGCATACACATTTTGCAGATGTTACTGCAGGTGCAGCGAAATGCTTATGTTTCTTGCTCCAACAGTGCAGTAATACCTAACAATACACACGAATGCTGAAAATTAAAATTAAGAAATGTCAGTAAGAAATAACATTTTTTAAATATTTATATTTTTTAAATAATGCAAAGTTTCCTAGGAGCCGACCATGTCTTTTGGCGCCATCTAGTACACTATATAGAGAGTGTGTCCATAGTATTTGGTAGGAGTCTGACCTCTGGTGGTCCATGGAACGAGTAAGAGTACAGGATAGGCTGGATCATGATGAGAGACTGGGTCAGGTTCTGGCAGACAAAGTGGTGTCTGTAGTAGGAACACTCATCTGGGCTGTTGTTGAACACCTGCAGGAACGGCGACCGCCGCAGGTGGAACATAAACTAGAGGGAGGACAGAGACATTATTCTAACGATTATAATGAAATATGCTTAAAAAAACATTTTTTTATATATATATATATATATTTTTTTTATATTTGGGATATTGCTTCGAGCATCATCAAATGTTCCTGTACATATCCCACCGAGGTCAACTAATCTAAGTGGAAGTTATGAGTTGTGATTATCTGTGCAATGGGAATATTCAAGATGAATAAAGTTAATGTTCAGTTTAGAGTGATTAACACAATGTTTAGAATATTTATATTTTTTCCATTTCTGTAATAAACATGATTTTTCAGTGTTCTGTTTGTGACACTCAGGTTGATGGCCACTAGACACAGTGCTGTGTGTTATGGATTAAACTCCTGTCTGTTGACAATGATTGACTCCAGACTGGAGGTACAAGGACACACTATTGTGTGATTCTGTAGCAACTGACAAAGTCACTGCCTTTTGTTTCAACGTCATACAAGCCTCTGGCTGGTGTTAAGTTGTCAGACAAGGCCAATTACACCGATTTCTCTGCTTCTGTGCTGGGTGGTGTTAGGATACAGCCGTTGACTACTTGTTCATGTACATATATCCCATTTGACATAAATATTATTTTTTGCTAAAGTTAGAGGTAAGCATGTATATACTCAAAGTAATAATTCAGATCTCGACGAGCTAGTCAAATCTATTCCAGTTCTACTCTATTAGAAGGACTTGTAATTGAAGGGCTCTCATTAAATAGCTCATAGTTCCAGAGTGTACCACTAGGTGTCAGTCTTACCTGTGGGTAGAGTGAGAGGGACTCCTGAGAGCTTGAAGGAGGTGGGGTCATCTTTGTTGAACTGACCGAATTTCTGACACTGTAACCAAGGAGACAAGACAAACGTCAGTGTCTTGAACTAAGGCATCAACACATACCTTAGGACTTCAGTCAAGTGCTGTTACTTTAGTTTAGGTATACATCACAACTTCCGAAACGTCAGAGGGATTTAAACTGTCAACGAATTAGTATTCGCGTCATACTGCTTCACATTCCAGACAACTCCTTTCTACATTCTTCTACAATGAATAAGAACAAGGAGACACAAGAATACAAGGATTCTTCTATCCACAATCACCCACAATTCCTACATACATTCAGCTATGTGAAGAACAACAGGCTACTCTCTTGGAATAGCCAAGGTGGGACCAATGCCCAATGACATTACAAAGCCTGTCACACATTGGTCAGCCTAGCTGTCACTCACCAGGCGAATGAGCTGTCTGTCCAGCCAGCGCAGGACGTCCGGCCCCTCTTCCGACTCGGCCCTGAACACGCCCAGCCTGGCCATGATGACTGCCGACGCCTCCTGGTCGAAGGACGACTCGATGTGCTGGATCTGGGACTGGGCGTCGGCCCAACTGGATGGAGGGAGAGAGAGGGAGTGGACAGGTTAGGGGCAGGGCGAGACTGACGCACGTGTGCGTAAGCACAAATGTAGGCTGCACGTCCACTTCCAGTCATTTAACAGGATAGGGCGAATGTCAACATCCTCATTTGTACAGCCAATATTGACTTTGTGGTAACTCACTGCTTAAAGACAATGTGAGAAATGCGACGTGGCCAAAATGCAGTCTTGCATATATATACTGTACGGGCTGTCAGTTCAGTCACACTTCAGTCAAGAACGATGTAGCAGTTCTGCAAACCCACTTCCTGTTTCCTGTTTCAAAGCGAGAGAGAAGACTTACTTCCTGGCGACGGTGGTAACCCTGATCCTCCTCTGGGTGTTGGAGTGTTGGTACTGGGTGACAAACTGGACCGCTCCTCTACCACCCTGAGGGATTGGGGCGTTGTGCTGCACAGAGAAAAATAACTACAATAGTTAGGATAGGAGTACATTTAATATTGCTAAACATCCTGTTGTTTGAATACTAAAAAACACGTCCTAAGTAACCACTGAGGTGTTTGATCAAAGGGAAGTGTGTTCACCTGATTGACGACCTCGAAGTATAAGACCAACGTAGTGGAGGGACTGAGACTGCAGATTTTCCACTGCGTTGTTCCTCCAACACCGACCTCCTGTAACAGAGACAAAGGGCCATTGAAGTCAATGAAAAACAGCTTCCCAATTCACTTCCAGAGGGGAAAATGCTATTAGAATAAAAGGTTGAACAATTCCGCAAAACATTCCTGAAAATCTGGGAATTTTGGGACCGTTTCTGGATTTTTAAAATATTTTTTAAACCCTATTTGGATTCTGTATGGGCCTGAAAGACTCACGTTCTCTGATATACACGGTCCCTTAGCGTTGAGGGAGACACAGGGCCCGATGGCCCCCGATACCTTCAGCTCCCTGGACGTGCTGACTTCCAGCGTGCCTCCGAAGGCCATGCGGAACTCTCCGTTGTGGTCCTTACTGAACACCCTCTGGAAGGTCTGCTTGAACAGAGAGGTGTTGAAGGAGTCGCCCATCGCTATGTGACCTCTGACAGGACGGAAACCGGGAGGAAAAAAAACATGAATATTCAGCAGCATAATTCGAATACAAATACAAAACGAAAAGTCAATGAGCTAGTGAGGATGAAGTCTCTGGAAAAGTCATTCTATCGAATGTAGAGGAATTGTACAAAAGGTATTTCTTATTCAGATCAAATAAAAGCTTCAGTAGACAGTTCTCAAATCCCCAGGGACATATGAGGTATTCAGCACAACTAGGGGAATCAGGTGAAGACAGGATACAAGTCAGTTGTAGGTCGTCTGAGACTGGTACTAACCCAGTGAGGTTGGATAAACATTTCATCTCTAGAAGTCCGGTCTGATCCAAGGCACAGGCGTAGATGTCAATACTGTGGCCGTTCACTGCCGCACGGTTCGCCAAGGCGTCGTAGTACTGAATAAAACAAAACAAGGGAACCGTTTGCAACATATACAAACAGTGCTGGGAAGCACCTTGAGAACTCTTTGGAGCATCGGTGTCCATGAACATACCTCAACAGAAGAGGTATGGAGAGAGAAGAGAGCGCAAACTTGAGCGAAATATTTGACACACAGTGAGAGCTTGACATGAGTGAAAGAAAATAATTAAGCTAAACTACATTAAGACAAAAATCTCTTAAGTTGTTTCAGCCATCTTAGCTCTAAAAACTAGCGTAGTCTTAAAGATGGAATCCGCAGTGGAGGGAAACAGTGCCACTAGCCACCCCAACACCATTGTTATTAGTTTTTGCAAAATTGCACCAGTGGAGGCTGCAAAGGGGAGGACGGCTCATAATAATGTCTGGAATAGAGAGAAGGGAAGAGCATCAAACACATGGAAACCATTTGTTGATGTATCTGATACCATTCTACCTATAAAGTTCCAGCCATTACCACGAGCCTGTCCTCCCCAATTAAGGTGCCACCAACCTCCTGTGAACGTATTGTGTTCTATCGTGCGTGCAATGACATCCGAGAAAAATATGCGTTTGTTTCCAGTAACAACTGTTGTTGTTGTAATATCGCAAAAGGACGCGGCATTTCCACCAATTAAGGATTCCAGCTTTAACTCTAAAAACTAGCCCACTAAGGACAAACAGCGACAAAACAACTTTTACAAGATAACCAACCCACATACAAGCTCTCTTTTTCACAGTGTCCATATACAACATGGACAATAAAACTTCCATTCTGCGCTATCCGTTCTGCGCTATCCGTTCTGCGCTATCCGTTCTGCGCTATCCGTTCTGCGCTATCCGTTCTGCGCTATCCATTCTGCGCTATCCATTCTGCGCTATCCATTCTGCGCTATCCATTCTGCGCTTCTTGGACTGACCTTGGTGGCTTTCTTCAGATGCCGTGCGTTGTCCTTGGTGATGTCATGCCAGGAGCGGATGGGGGTCTTGAGTTCGTCTCCCACCACCATTCCAGGGCCCTGGGTGGGGGGTCCGCCCATGAACATCATCACACGGGCCCCTGTGTTGGGAAACGTACCCTGGGGGTGGAAAGACGGTGGCTATGGTCAAGATTTGATTTATTTATTTGATTAATTCAACCATAAATATGCCATTTCTGACAGACTGCCAACACAGAAGCTGCCATTAGGTTATTGGAGTCTGATTTAACTGTAGTATGATATAACTGAATGTATTGGGAATCTCCAGGTGAACAATAACGGCAGCAATGTAAATCCCATCGGTTTTATAAGATGGAACAGGGAGACACCTCCAGAACAGAAGCAGAGAAATTGTCTTTCTGTAACCCATTTCACAGCACCAATGTTCTGTAAAAACCCGCTGAGAGGCTTGGAGGAAGTCACAACCTCAGCCGCTACAGAATCACAGTGTCACAGAACACATTAACAATCAGTGTCCTGTGTCCTTGTACCTCCAGTCTGGCATCACCATCAACAGATATGACAACGATCCAGAACATTCACTATCAAGTCTATTGACCGCCAACCCGTACACAAATGACTGTCCCAAACAGAAACACTACATGAAGGGAAAACATACGCTAAGCATTGTGTTATTTACTCTTCACTAAATTATTTCCCCATTACAGTGTCATCCCAAGTGATTTGACTGTGAAATTGTATGCAAATGCACCCTCAGGCACCGTAAGGATTCACCAAACTACCTATATTCCTTCAAGAAACTCATTCCTATTAAGTAACCATACAGACCAGGACCCGGTTTCCAAACAGCACCTCAAGGGGAAGTTCATCGTTAGAACCATCAGAATGGATGAAGTTAAGACTTCAGATGTTTCTCTCTAATCATGACATTATCAGTAGACATCAGCACCAGAGGACCGGACAGCAGGGAACACAGCTGTTCTAACATGTACCTACAGCATGTTAGTTGTGTTACTGAAGAGAGTATAGTGGAGAGAGAGAGAGAAATAAGGCAAAAAGAAAGAAGCTGACCTTTGACCTCAGAAAGTACGAGTGGTACTATTGGCAGACCTAACTGAAGAGATAGTGTCAGTTTGTGTGAGAGAGAGAGAGAGAGGAAGTTTGTCAAAAGTTAGTTGAAACCTGTGATATGTCAGAGAGGGTAAGGTTCAGTTTAGTTTTGAAGGGTAGTTGTCTAGGTTGACGACATAGAATCAGGTTATTGGTACACCGCACAAAATGTGTACATAGTGTGTGTGTGTGTAAGTGTGTGTGTGTGTATGTGTGTATGCACGCTTATGTAACTGTTATTACCTCCAGCAGGCCCACGGCGATTGACAGTGCTATTCCAGTAGACCGCAGTGGTCTCTTCCCCTGTGGTACAGGCCAGGGATCTCTCTGCAACTCTCCCAACAGGTCTGTCAGGTTCATGTCTACCTTATGGACCGGCTGCAGGAACCGACAGGTGACGGCTGGATCCTGAGGGGCCACGGGACGACCCTGAGGCCCAGATGCCGATGGGTTCATCAGGCCTAGCATCTCCTGAAAGAGAGAAAGAGAGCTATGAGTTCTCATGGACTTTCAACAATGGTATTGTGGAATATTGCATGGCAGCCTAAGAGTTTATCTTGGCCTGACCAGTCTCTTGACTGTATTCTATATAGGCTTAACGCTCTGACTGTACACAATATCATATACATCACTGTATTTCAAAGTACCTCTGACAATGTTTTTGAATATTACATGACAGACTAAGGGGAATGTTCCCTGTCGGCTGTATAGGACTAACACTGTTTCTGGGTGGTAGGACCCTAGGGCTTTTAATCTGTATGAAACACTACCCCTGCAGTGGCATAGACCCATTATTAGTCATTCAGAACCATCCCAAAGAGCCAATCATATCTTCTTATTCTATCCTGTGACACCTGGCTGTCTTTGACCTGTATCCTGTCCCCATTCTACTGTTTTATTGTCATTTAATTTCCAATTGATACCTAGACATGATCATATGACAAACGACCACAACAAAGATCCTATTCTAGCAGACTTTGACCTAGATCAGAGGCCTCAAACATACGGCCCTCGGGCCAAACGCGGTCCGTGAAAGATTTAATGCGGCCCGCGGTTGTCGTCATATTACAGTAATCTTAGTACAACTAATCCAGATCTTTTCCCAAAACTAATGAATACATTTTCAAGACTTACTTGCCTTCCCGTATGTAACAGTTACTGACTGACCTGGATCTGTTTGGAGGAAAGCTCCTTGGTTCCTCTGAACACGTAGCTCTTTGCAATGCCCTCGCAGCTCAGCTCGTGGACCTGCACCATGCGTCCGAAGGTGATGAGGCCGACCAGGGCGTTGGGGGGCAGCAGGGACAGGGACATCTGCAGGGACTCCTTCAGGGCCTGCAGGTCCTCCTCCTCCAGACACGTGTCCACCACGTACAGGAAGATGAGGGGGTTCGGGGGGCCGCGCTATATTGGTGGCAGAGACGGGATTGGAGATGTTATTTCACAGAAACAAAGTGCTGGGGTCTTTAGTTGAGTTGACATGGTTTTTCTATGTTGCAGTATTTTGAGTTCTTGGGATGGTGTCACATGACGTGATACACTTTGCGGTCAGGTGACTTTTGTAACCCGATGTCACTTTGTAAATTGACAACGTCCATTACAATAAACAGCAAAGACAAAGAATGTCTAAAGAAATGATCAACTTAAAAGTGATGGTAATGTCATGTGGTGTGCACATTTTCCAGTACATTCTTTGTGGCTGGTAACTCAACTTGAGGATTAAAGAAACATTCATATTTGATGAAGCAATTCTGTGGGTTGAGACGTACAACTACAAAGCCAGGCGCGTGTACAGAACATAGCGTCTACGTGCAAAGTTCAGAGTTCAGTGATCTCCATGTAGAACTGTATGTGTTTACCTGCACTATGTACTCAATGGTTGAGAACTGTGGCATGAGCTCAGCCGGCTGGTTTACGTCCGATATGCCGGCGTATGACGGGGGGAACTGCGAAGGACAAGTGGTTAGCTTCAACTGCTAAAGGAATGTAGACAGGCCACTTTAAAGATATTCCTACTACCACCAGCTGTGTTCTTTTGTGGAATATGACTAGTATAAACACAGGAATGTATGTAGTCCGCCTACAGATATGACTACTATTATTATTATTATTATTATTATTATTATTATTGGTCTAAATGGTACATTATGCGCCTCGAATATTCTATGGTGGAATAGTGTTTGGTCCGACAGCTCAGTTTAGACCATTGTGGTGTACTCACTGGGTTTCTTTGGAAGCAGAAGTTGCACGCCCATATTTTGGCTCTGTAGTCAACTTGGCTACAAAGGGGAAGGGAAAGACATAGCTACTTGGATACAGTGTACAGCAGTCAAACAAACCTGTCACCTAGCCTGAGGCTTTCCCTGAGTGATATAGCTACACCTAAGCATTCCTAAAGATATTAAAAACTTAGTTGATGATCTCTTTCTTCTCCTACTCTTCCCTTCACCCGAGACGTAAGTTCTCAGAAGAATAAAATGCTGAAGTTGAAAACAAAGAGATGCCATGTAAGTCGTTGGACATAGTTTAGCTTTTAGCTAAGTGCTTGTAAAAACGTCAACAAGCAACAATTAAAAACACTCAGCCTAAAACAACAACATTCACCTCCACTCCTCAAATACTCACCATAGTGGGTTTAGTACAGCCTTGCAGTTGGCCCTGCTACAGAGGACTGGTTCGTACTGCACCGGTGGCAGGTCTGGCCTCTCCTTGAGTGGGGTGAAGAGGCAGGAGACAGGCACTACCAGCCGGGTAGCTTCCAGCCTGCTCGAGGGCCACAGGTTCCAGCTAAAACGCACGCCGTCCCGATCCTCATTCTGCTGGATAAACTCCTGGTATGTCGCCATGGCAACTTCAATGGGAAAGAAAGTGAAGAGATTCTTAATAAACTTGTCTGGTTAAATAAAGGTTAAATAAATAAATATGGAGAGAAGTTAGTCCGATAGCTAAACTAGCTCTTGCTAAGGGCAGGTAGTCGGTCTTAGCTTCTCCGAGAGCTGTTTGAGTCTGGAGTTCTGTGTGAACTACACTCACTTTTCAATCTTTCCATGGCTTTGTTCCAAGTTCATAGGTGGAGGCCTATGTGGAATATGGATGACGATGATGTTCGTCATCAAAACCTGCTTGGCACGTTTTGATACTTAAGAATCCCTGGGCTAATTTTGAATCCTACATAAATGTTGGTCACACCTATTTCAACTACGTAACATTTCAGTGACGAGTGAGACTTGGGCTTATATGCCTCGGTAGGTATGAACGGCAGTAACCAGATGTCTTAGATTTCTATAGCTTTGGAAGTCCTGTATATATTGTTTTATCTGATCTAGATTGTCTGATGATGGCATTGGAACGTCTGACATGAAAAGAAAAGGGGACATTTTGAGTTCAATGGAAAAGCATTAAAGCTGCAATTTGGTTAAAAAAACAGGCATGTCACATGATTGCACAAAACACAGGGTTATGGAATGTTATGGAACATTTCCTTGTAATGTAACTCCATGTAATGTTATGGAACAGACCACCACCACTTGAAGGTCTTCTAACACACTTATCAAGACAGAACTGTCTGTTCCAAACAATAGTTCACTTCAGCTATCTAATTCAGATATGAACCAAAATGAACGAGCACCTCTCCACTCTCTCATTCAGGGGAACCCTCTGCATCAAACAGCTCTACCAGGTGATTGACAGCTGGCCTAAGGGGCCCTTCACTCGAAGTAGCATCGATCCATTGATTACAGAACGGAGTGCTTACATGGACAGACTAAAAACGGTATCTTCTAGCTATGCTATATACTGGCACATCTTAGCTATTACTGGCCATTACTAGGAACCAAATGATGATCATCTTGGGAACATTTAACTCCAAGCATGTTGTAGTAGTTAAATGGTTAGACCGGTATCACAAATCACATTTTAGGATCTCGTCCCTGGTAGAGATGCCTTCCTGAAAGGAGGCGGATGCTAGTAGCAGCAAACAAGCTAGTTAGCGACAGGTTCTAGTTGACGTTAGCTAGAAAAATCGAAATCTTAGGTAACGTTAGCTAACGTCAGTTAGCATTTTAGCAAATTCCCAGAGTGTTTCTAATGTAAACTTGATATAAAACACGATCATGCAAGTTATATTAACGATACATGTTAACTAGGCTAGCCTTGCTAACGGACTAACCCAGGTTTTAGTCGGCTTTTTTTCTGGACGAACGCAAACAGAATGGCCTAGCTAGACACTTTTCATCAAATTGATGCAGGCAGATCAGACGGAGAACCATACCTTTTATACAGATCCGGTTGGAAATCCAGACGAAGGTAAATAAATATTATACTGTAATAAATCGGATCAGCATTTAGGTGATAAATACCGATGCGCAAACAGAATGAGAGAGCGAAGAACCTGAGGGGGCAACTCCCAGCCGGTGGTCCTCTACTTCAGTAGAATGACGTGTTACTATATATTCCGGCCCTCGTGTCCATGACGTGAGATACAAGCACGCACACGAGGATCATGGGAAATGATGTCTTGAATTTATGATAGGCCCATAAAAAAAGATGACGAAATGCTTGCTGTAGCCCATGGCTTTTGATCTGTAGATGGCGCTGGGTACCAAAGCATACCCATCACCCCGCATCATTTGATGGAGACACTTGGATGGAGAGAGAGAGAGAGAGAGAGAGAGAGAGAGAGAGAGAGAGAGAGAGAGAGAGAGAGAGAGAGAGAGAGAGAGAGAGAGAGAGAGAGAGAGAGAGAGAGAGAGAGAGAGAGAGAGAGAGAGAGAGAGAGAGAGAAGGTTCTGCTAGTCACTGCAGTCACGCTCTCTCCCTCTATTCACGCGCAGTGCACTTGCCTGGCGATGCTACAGCGGTTCCTCCTCCCTTATGTATTGGACTGTACAGCTACAAGAGGCGGGAGATGCGCTTCAGCAACCCGCTACCCGCCGAAGCTCCCTTCACTTCAGGACGGAAGAGACTAAATGTGGATGCATTCAGGTGCAAACTTGCATGAACTAAAAAATAGTCCATGCCGGGGTTTCGGGATGTTAGATAGCTGCACGTAGCCTTTTCTACGGCTATATTTCACTGTTGGACGAGGGAGTCGGCGGCGTCCTCAGCTGTTGCATTTTGGGGCTGAAGTGTCAGGCAACTATGCGATTTGATTTCGAACGGTAATTCCGGATCAGTTTGACTTGTGCGGCTGATGCGAGCGGAGGTTGACTGTCAGTGCCCTCTGAGTTGTATTTCAAGCCTGTTGTCGCCGGTATTCCCGACAACGGAACCGTAGTGATGGAAAAAGCTAGTCAGCCACAGCTTTCGCTGTCCATAACAAAGAGTGAAAGTCCAGCGGAGGACATCTCAAATATACAGGACGAGGACCTTCTCAAGTGGACCAAAGAGGATTTGGTGCGGCGGCTCCGGCGGTCTGAAACCGATAAAATGAGCGTGATACTGGACCACAGCAATCTGATCCGCGAGGTCAATCGCAGCCTCCAGCTACACTTGAACGAAATAAGAGGGCTGAAGGTGAGGAATGGGCGCGCATGGCATTTCTAAAAAGATGAGATCATAGTTAACCGCGGGGAGGCCGCACTGGCGCACCTGAGCGCGCACATCATAAGAGGGTGTTCGGGGTTGAGTTTGCGCGTTCTTTAAAGGGCGCCGCTGTCCACATGATGAAATGAAGGCAGGATGTATATAAGTTCATTTCATTTGACAAGATCTCTCTCCCTCTCCCTGTGCATGTATCTGTGAGCGTGCATGAGCCTACTTGTGTGTGCATCCTTCATCTTCCACCAGAAAGCATATTGAGAGGGCATCTGGGCTGAATGTCAAGCATCATCATTCTTCTCTCTTTCTCTCTCACTCACCTGTTGTCTTTAGTCTTCATCTCCTTTGCGAGAGCTTTGGTGTGTAGGCCTGTGGCACAACCTTGATGCTTGCTCTTGGAATATCATCAACAAAATTCTACTAGACTACAAGAGTAAAGCTATTTAACCCAGAATACTCATTAAACTCCCCAAATATAAGACATCTCTCTCCCAAATCATATTTGGTGCAGTGTAACTAGAAATAATAATCCTGGTATATATCTTATTATTTCTCCAAGCTACATAAACTTGATTAAACATCCTACTCCGATACTCTGGGATTCATTAAAATGAGATAGGAGCGACTGAGATGAAGCACATAGTGATGGAGGAAGGATCCTTGGCTGCTTCAGAGAGCAGGCCCAACAGGCCCAGCCCGAAGCACCATGGTACCTAATTAAACTACACGTGCTGGAGGGTCTGAGGTGCATGTTATTATGGATAATTAGGGGAGGTGGAGAACTTTAGGCAAAGATGCCATCATGTTGCAAATGAGAGAGAGAGAGGTATGTTCTGGCCTGGTGCTTTGCCCTCCCTCCCTGGCTCCCTCTCTCAGCTCACTCACGGCCTATTTGCCCTCTACCACTCTTACATCCAACATTTTCACATCCATATTTATGTGATACAGAGGTTTATGAGCAGCTGATTTTCATTTTTATTTGACTCTGTCTTTGATTGGCATGATATTAAAGTGAGGTTTCCTCAAATAAGAGATTTCTACCCCAGTAGGACCTAGATAAGAGGGAATGAATAAAATAGCACTAATGAACACTTCTTACCTCTCTTTCTCCACTCCTCTCATCCCCTCTCCTCTCCTCAGGACATCAACCAGAAACTGCAGGAGGACAACCGGGAGCTGAGGGACCTGTGTTGCTTCCTGGATGACGACCGTCAGAAGGGCAAGCGGGTGTCCAGGGAGTGGCAGCGACTGGGGCGCTATAGCGCCTCCATCATGAGGAAGGAGGTGACGTTGTACCTTCAGAAGCTCAAGGAGCTGGAGGTGCGGCAGGACGAGGTGGTCCGGGAGAACCTGGATCTCAAAGAACTCTGTTTGTTACTCGATGAGGAGAAAGGTGGAGGAGGAGGTGGTGGAGGGGTGGGGGTTGGTGGTGTAGGAGGAGGAGGGGGGGGAGGTTGTGTGGTGGGGGTGGCAGGAGGGTGTAGGAATTCTATCGATAGCCAGAGTAGTTTGTTGCTGGTCCCCGGGACAGGGTTGTTGATGAGGGACGTGGGGGATGGGAGTAGTACGTCTAGCGCGGGGAGCGCCGACAGCTCCGATCACCCCCACCACAAGCAGCTCCACCTGGTTACACACGCCGGTAGCCTCGGGGGCGGTGGAACTGGGAGCCCGGAGCATCTCCAAAAGCCCCGGGCTGGCAGTGTGAGTGGAGAACGTGAGATCCCCTCCAGCCCTGAACCTCCTCACCCCCAGGGCAGGCACCGTAGCACCAGCCTGGAGTATCCCTACGCCATGCCCCAGCTCTGCCGGCCCCGCTGCGGCTCCATCTCGGTGCCCGACCACACCCATAGCGCCCGTTCCATGCGGGGGCTCAGCCCCGAGAAGTACGGCCGCAACGTGGGACGCCGGAGCCCCGAGTCCCAGCACCCATCCACCAAGCACCACCACCTCCACGGCTCCGACCTGCTTCTCTCCCAGAAACAGCAGCACCTCCTGGGGTCGGGTCAGGGCGGCAGCGCCGGGGAGCTCTACCAGAGGCACCACAGGGGGAGCATCGGGGGCGGTAGCTGCTGTGGAAGCCCCGAGCCCAGACAGGCACATCTAGGGTTGGGGACGCCAGAGCACCAGCACCATGAGAAGGGCTGTGTGATGTCAGCCGGGGGCAGTCCAGAGACTCACAGGCACCAGTATAGTGGGAGTCCAGACCACATGAAGTTCGGCAGCCCTGGGAGAGAGGTACAGAAGAGACCGGCCACCGCTGAAGAGCTGTCACCGCATCACAGGAGCATCTATAACGGCATGAACGGTAGGTGTTATAAGACTGGTATGAGACTGGTATAAGACTGGTATAAGGCGAGTGTAAGAATACAGGGGTTAATTGAGATTTCAAAGAAGTACTAATTCACACACACAGACAGACAGACAGACAGACAGACACATACCAGGGAAGTATTGTAATCTGAAATTCAGGAAGTAAACTGAAATTCCATTTAAATAATTGAATAAAGGGCATTTATTTTCAATGACTTTTCAATAAATGAAAAACTAGAAAGATATATATTTTACAAGGTTTTACATTTCTGAATTTTAAATTGAAATCACTTCCTGAATTGACTGGTTCCAATTTAAATGGATTCAACCCTGACACATCCAGACCCTTATACGTTGACTGTACAAAACATTAAGAACACCTGCTCTTTCCATTACATACAGTAGACTGACCAGGTGAATCCAGTTGAATGCTATGATCCCTTATTGATGTCACTTGTTAAATCCACTTTAACAGTGGATTCATCAGTGTAGATGAAGGAGAGGAGACAGGTTAAATAAGGATTTTTAAACCTTGAGACAATTGAGACATGGATTGTGTACTGTATGTGTGTCATTCAGAGGATGAATGGGAAACACAAAATATTTAAATGCATTTGAACAGGGTACGGTAAAAGATGCCAGACACACCGGTTTGTGTCAAGAACTGCAACGCTGCAACGCTGCATCCTAATGGAACGCTTTCAATACCTTGTAGAGTCCATGGCCTGACAAATTGAGACTGTTCTGTTTGCAAAGGGGACCCCCTTTGCAGACACAATGTTACAAAGGTGTTCCTAATGTTTATTATACTCAGTGTACATTTCACATCACATATACCTCTGTGGACAGTCAATACCAAAGACATCTACATTTTTCATTAGCTATGTGGCACATAAAAGTAATAAAAAAAAAATGTTTGCTCAGAGAAATAGAGACAGAGAACAAGAAAGAGATTGAGAGATGTAGGGAACTGATGTAATTAAATGAGAAAAACTGACAAGAACTCCCCGTTTCCGTGATTCGAATCCATTAGATGTGTCTCGCCATATCTCTGGAGGTATTGGATGGGAACTGAAGGATGCTGGGAATAGAGGCTTGATAAGAATGAGGTTGAATGAAGCTTGGATGTTTCTAATGGAATCCAAGGTGGCTCCAAATCAGCTGCACTTAAAGTGCACACTGAGGTGCAGGGTATAGTGTAGTAAGACGTTCTCGTAATAAGTCATTCCCCGAACTTCCCCTCCCACCTCCGTTGCCGCCTCCACTTCAACCGTTCCACTAACATACTTCCTCGTTCTTCCAAATCTGCGGGGGGTTTCCACCCATCTCGTTGGGAGAGCCGCAGGTCTTAGGGTGTCAGGGAGAGAATATCAAAGTACCCCCTTGGCTGGTGTTTGGATACCCCACGGAGGCTGATGAGGATTTCTCTAGCTGAGGTAAAAGTGCTGAGTGGCTCTGCTTGGCGGAGAGAGGAAGGTAGGGATGAAGAGGACAGAGACGGGTAGCGAGAGAGAGAGAAAGGGGATAGAGAGAAGCCACAGGACATTTTCCGCAAGGTGAAATATTTGCCTTACTTTGCAATATAGAGCAAAACATATAGAACCGTAGCATACATATTATCTACATTATAGTACCACTAACCACTGTCCCCAGAATAGGCTAATAGCTAGTAGTACCATATGATAGATCTGTACAATATAGATTAGAAGAACTAACTACTGCTCAAGAATACGCAGGACTGAAGAAGAAGTGCACCCGTTTGACTAGTTTTGAACTTTCATTTGCCTTACTTTGCAAAATGGAGAAAATTGTAGTAGTAGTTGTAGCGGAAGCAGCCGCAGCAGTAGTAGTAGCAGTAGTAGTAGTAGTAGCAGTAGTAGTAGCAGCAGCAGTAGTAGTAGTAGTAGTAACAGCAGTAGTAGTAGTAGTAGTAGTAGTAGTAGTTGTAGCGGAAGCAGCAGCAGTAGTAGTAGCAGTAGCAGCAGCAGTAGTGCTAGTAGTAGTAGCAGTAGTAGTAGTTGTAGCGGAAGCAGCAGCAGTAGTAGTAGCAGTAGTAGTAGCAGCAGCAGTAGTAGTAGTAGTAACAGCAGTAGTAGTAGTAGTTGTAGCAGAAGCAGCAGCAGTAGTAGTAGCAGTAGCAGCAGCAGTAGTGCTAGTAGTAGTAGCAGTAGTAGTAGTTGTAGCGGAAGCAGCAGCAGTAGTAGTAGCAGTAGCAGCAGTAGTAGTAGTAGTAGGAGTAGCAGCAGTAGTAGCAGCAGCAGTAGTAGTAGTAGTAGTAGTAGCAGTATTGTACATCCCAGGAGGTTGGTGGCACCTTAATTGTGGAGGACAGGCTCATGGTAATTGTGGGAGCGGTATCAGTGTTATGGTATCAAATACATCAAACACATGGTTTCCATTTAATTCTCTCCGTTCCAGCCATTATGATGAGATGTCCTCCCATCAGCAGCCTCCACTGTTGTACACATCCTCCACTGGTTTTGAACTGTCATTTTGTCTTACTTTGTAATGTGGAGCAAGAACATAGAACCATACTGTCTAGATTAGATTCATATTACTTCCCCAATAGGCATTTTAGGCAGGCTAGCTAATAGTAGTGTAGAATGTTTTCTACTCATTTAGAATCCTCCATGGATTTTTAAGGATTAGGTTTAAAGCACAACTTTGAATTGGATTATGTGTTTGGATAGTATTAGCTGACTGCAGTTGGGCACTCAGTAGTACAGTATGCTCTCTGTGTGTGTCTGTGTGTTTCTGTGTGCGTGTGTGTCTGTGTGTGTGTCTGTGTCTTTGTGTGGACAGATGCGGTAGCTGTGTACAGAATATTACCACCACCAGTCTTAGTGACAGTGAGAGTCCGGTCATTTGTCACTGTCTGTCACTGACCTGAGGGCCACAGTGTACCCACTGACCTGAGGGCCACAGTATACCCACTGACCTGAGGGCCACAGTATACCCACTGACCTGAGGACCACAGTATACCCACTGACCTGAGGACCACAGTATACCCACTGACCTGAGGGCCACAGTGACTTCTATATAATAATGTTTGTTTCTGTCCATCGTTTTTTCACCTCCTGTTCTCTGTACATCATGGAGACTTTACCATAGTCATACAATCAAGAGTTTTGTGTTGCTCCTGAGAGACAGTCATTTTCTGCACGTCACCTCTTCTCTTTATAATGAACAGTAGCCTAGGCTCTATATTCCACATTCAGAAAAGGAAGTGTGTGTATATATGTATATATACACATTTTGCTGCAGTGGTATGACAATGTCACGATGGTTACGCTGAAACTCAACCCTGAGGTGGTCTATGACTAGTACCTCCTGACCATGTGATCTGGTCAGGACACACTCTGTGCCAGGTTATACGGGCCTGGGAATGAACTATAACTAAGATCTTTTGTGTTTTTACACATGATGATGTTTATCGTCATGAGTCTTGTCATGAGTATTGTCATGAGATTTCCCCTTAAATAGGCCAGCTGCAAAGTCAATATTGGCTATATTGTGAAAAGTTATGAAAACAAAAATGTGCTTTTTGGTCGTAATTTTAAGGTTTGGGTTATGCATTAGGGTTAACAGTGTGGTTAAGGTTATGGTTAGGCTTAAAATCAGATTTTATGACTTCACGGCTGTGCCAGCTAGTGACCACTGTGCAGAACTGCCTCTAGAACAATATTCATGACGAATTACGTTAAACTGCAGTTTTTACGGTGCTCTTTAAATGCCACTCACGATATTACATCTGAAAATCTATCTGTAATGGAAGGCTCTCTGAAACACCTTTGCTACAACACTACAAAGGATGGGTTTGAAAAGTCTAGATAGTAACGGCTGGCTTTAGAGATACCAGAGGATTGGGAGCAGTGTTAGAGCCTCATTATGTTCATGTACGTCAGTCTCTTCCCGCTGCCTAAAAACACAGAACAAACCTTTTTGGAGGGTGGAATTAATCGTGTGTATGTGTTAATGTGTGTGTGTTCTGTGATGACGTGGTGTCCTCCAGCCTGAGTGTGTGTGTGTGTGTGTATGTGCGGTTTTGTGACGATTGAGTGGTGTTCTCCAGCCTGCCTCGTCGTCGCCATGGGATTATCCTCTAAGCGGTTTCCACAACATTATTTCTTTTCTTTTTTTAAAAGTGTGTGTGTGTGTGTGTACCCGGCCTCCGCTGCCACAATCCACACACTCACGCATGTGCGTGGGCAAACACACACACCCATGTAGACACACACACACGTTACAACAAGCCAACCGGCCGTGCAAACAAACGGTGAAAGTCTAACTGCAATCCCATTTAAATTGTGGAATCTGGGCTGGGTGAAATCTCAAATGAAAACACAACAGGCGTTGACCTAGACAGCTCTTTTAATGCTCTCATCTGTTGTTGCTTATTTTAGGACATTGTCTAAATCACAGCCAGCCGCTGTTGTGTGTGTGTGTGTGTGTATGTGTATATATATGTGTGTGTGTGTGTGGGCATGTTTGTGTGCATGTGTGTGTGTTTACAGTGTCAAAAAAATAAATCCCCACAAAAACAAGCAGGTTCTTACTAGTGCCTATTAAAATGAGATTGATGCCCCAACCTTCCTTTATTTGTGTTGTCACAACATTGTCACATGGTAGTGTCATTATAAATAACCTTCTCACAACCAAGGGGTGAATATTATATATAGATCAAATAATTGGAATGATAATTCAATTCAGTGATATAGTAGTCAATCATCAACCTGGGTTGTATTTGCTACTCACCAACCGGGTGAAAAATGGGTGAAAAAGAGAGGGACAACCTGAATTTGTCCAATAGGAAGCTTGGTTTTGTTTTCTGTTGCAAAACCTTTTGTTACAGTGTATCCTAATGAATTACGAGCCTGATGTAGCCTACCACCAGACATCTCAGACAGAATGACTTTGCAGTATCACACCAGTATGTGGATTGACATGCAGCATAGGATAGTGCTGGCGAGTCTTCTCCATCCATTTAAGGACAGATAAGTCTGCGGCTAAATCGTGTTTTCTGCCTTGGTAATCACATGTTCTGGATATTGGCTTAAGCTGCTCAGATGATCAGGAGAGAAAGGCTGTGGGAGAAAAGGGTTACAGTGGATGCATCAAAAACAGCACCCTCTTCCCTATATACAGTGCCTTGCGAATGTATTCGGCCCCCTTGAACTTTGCGACCTTTTGCCACATTTCAGGCTTCAAACATAAAGATATAAAACTGTATTTTTTTGTGAAGAATCAACAACAAGTGGGACACAATCATGAAGTGGAACGACTTTTATTGGATATTTCAAACTTTTTTATCAAATCAAAAACTGAAAAATTGGGCGTGCAAAATTATTCAGCCCCCTTAAGTTAATACTTTGTAGCGCCACCTTTTGCTGCGATTACAGCTGTAAGTCGCTTGGGGTATGTCTCTATCAGTTTTGCACATCGAGAGACTGACATTTTTTCACATTCCTCCTTGCAAAACAGCTCGAGCTCAGTGAGGTTGGATGGAGAGCATTTGTGAACAGCAGTTTTCAGTTCTTTCCACAGATTCTCGATTAGATTCAGGTCTGGACTCTGACTTGGCCATTCTAACACCTGGATATGTTTATTTTTGAACCATTCCATTGTAGATTTTGCTTTATGTTTTGGATCATTGTCTTGTTGGAAGACAAATCTCCGTCCCAGTCTCAGGTCTTTTGCAGACTCCATCAGGTTCTTCCAGAATGGTCCTGTATTTGGCTCCATCCATCTTCCCATCAATTTTAACCATCTTCCCTGTCCCTGCTGAAGAAAAGCAGGCCCAAACCATGATGCTGCCACCACCATGTTTGACAGTGGAGATGGGCGATGAGCTGTGTTGCTTTTACGCCAAACATAACGTTTTGCATTGTTGCCAAAAAGTTCAATTTTGGTTTCATCTGACCAGAGCACCTTCTTCCACATGTTTGGTGTGTCTCCCAGGTGGCTTGTGGCAAACTTTAAATTACACTTTTTATGGATATCTTTAAGAAATGTCTTTCTTCTTGCCACTCTTCCATAAAGGCCAGATTTGTGCAATATACGACTGATTGTTGTCCTATGGACAGAGTCTCCCACCTCAGCTGTAGATCTCTGCAGTTCATCCAGAGTGATCATGGGCCTCTTGGCTGCATCTCTGATCAGTCTTCTCCCTGTATGAGCTGAAAGTTTAGAAGATTTGCAGTGGTCTGATACTCCTTCCATTTCAATATTATCGCTTGCACAGTGCTCCTTGGGATGTTTAAAGCTTGGGAAATCTTTTTTTTTATCCAAATCCGGCTTTAAACTTCTTCACAACAGTATCTCGGACCTGCCTGGTGTGTTCCTTGTTCTTCATGATGCTCTCTGCGCTTTTAACGGACCTCTGAGACTATCACAGTGCAGGTGCATTTATACAGAGACTTGATTGCACACAGGTGGATTGTATTTATCATCATTAGTCATTTAGGTCAACATTGGATCATTCAGAGATCCTCACTGAGCTTCTGGAGAGAGTTTGCTGCACTGAAAGTAAAGGGGCTGAATATTTTTGCACGCCCAATTTTTCAGTTTTTGACTTGTTAAAAAAGTTTTAAATGTCGTTCCACTTCATGATTGTGTCCCACTTGTTGTTGATTCTTCACAAAAAAATACAGTTTTATATCTTTATGTTTGAAGCCTGAAATGTGGCACAAGGTCGCAAAGTTCAAGGGGGGCGAATACTTTCGCAAGGCACTGTAGTGCTCAATTGGCCCTGAGTAGATGTAGACCTTATAGTGAAATGCTTACTTACAAGCCCTTTAACCAACAATTCAGTTTTAAGAAAGTCCCCCAAAAAGTAAGAGATAAGAATAACAAATAATTAAAGAGCAGCAGTAAATAACAATAGCGGGGCTCTATACAGGTGAACATTGACACCTATACAGGGTGTCAATGTCTGGGGGCACTGGTGTCAAGGTAATTGAGGTACTTATGTACATGCAGGTAGAGTTATTAAAGTGGCTATGCATAGATAATAACAGAGAGTAGTAGCAGTGTGTGTGTGGGGGGTGGGGGCAATGCAAGTAGTCTGGGTAGCCATTTGTTTAGCTGTTCAGGGATCTTGTGGCCTGGGGGTAGAAGCTGTTTAGAAGCCTTTAGGACCTAGACTTTGCGCTCAGGTACCGCTTGCATTGCAGAATCAGAGAGAACAATCTATGACTAGGGTGGCTGGAGGCTTTGACAATTTTTAGGGCCTTCCTCTGACACCGCCTGGTATAGATGTCCTATTTTATTTATTTATTTTATTTCACCTTTATTTAACCAGGTAGGCTAGTTGAGAACAAGTTCTCATTTGCAACTGCGACCTGGCCAAGATAAAGCGTAGCAATTTGACACATACAATAACACAGAGTTACACATGGAATAAACAAAACATACAGTCAATAATACAGTAGAACAAAAAAAAAAGTCTATATACAGTGAGTGCAAATGAGGTAAGTTAAGGAAATAAATAGGCCATGGTGGCGAAGTAATTACAATATAGCAATTAAACACTGGAATGGTAGATTGGCAGAAGATGAATGTGCAGGTAGAGATACTGGGGTGCAAAGGAGCAAAATAAATAAATAAATACAGTATAGGGATGAGGTAGGTACATAGATGGGCTGTTTACAGATGGGCTATGTACAGGTGCAGTGATCTGTAAGCTGCTCTGACAGCGGGTGCTTAAAGCTAGTGAGGGAGATGTGAGTCTCCAGCTTCAGAGACTTTTGCAATTCGTTCCAGTCATGGGCAGCAGAGAACTGGAAGGAAAGACGACCAAAGGAGGAATTGGCTTTGGGGGTGACCAGTGAGATATATCTGCTGGAGCGCGTGCTACGAGTGGGTGGCAGGAAGCTTTGCCCCGGTGATGTACTGGGCCGTACGCACTACCCTCTGTAGTGCCTTGCGATCGGAGGCCGAGCAGTTGTCACAGCAGGCTGTGATGCAACCCGTCAGGATGCTCTCGATGGTACAGCTGTAAAACATTTTTGAGGATCTGAGGACCCATGCCAAATCTTTTCAGTCTCCTGAGGGGGAATAGGTTTTGTTGTGCCCTCTTCACAACTGTCTTGTTGTGCTTGGACCATGTTAGTTTGTTGGTGATGTGGACACCAAGGAACTTGAAGCTCTCAACCTGTTCCACTGCAGCCCCATCAATGAGAATGGGGGTATGCTTGGTCCTCCTTTTCCTGTAGACCACAATCTGTAGTCCACAGTCCACAATCCTGTAGTCCACAATCCCTATAGGCTGTCTCATCGTTGTCGATGATCAGTCCTACCACTGTTGTGTCATCAGCAAACTTAATGATGGTGTTGGAGTCGTGCCTGGCCGTGCAGTCATGAGTGAACAGGGAGTATAGGAGGGGACTGAGCACACACCCCTGAGGGGCCCCCCATGTTGAGGATCAGCGTTGTGGATGTGTTATTACATACCCTTACCACCTGGTGGCGCCCCGTCAGGAAGTCCAGGATCCAGTTGCAGGGGGAGGTGTTTAGTCCCAGGGTCCTTAGCTTAGTGATGAACGCTGAGGGAAATATTGTGTTGAACACTGAGCTTTAGTCAATGAATAGCATTCTTACATGGGTGTTCTTTTTGTCCAGGTGGGAAAGGGCAGTGTGAAGTGCAATAGGCATTGCATCATCTGTGGATCTGTTGGTGCGGTATGAAAATTGGAGTGGGTCTAGGGTTTCTGGGATAATGGTGTTGATGTGAAAAATGACCAGCCTTTAAAAGCATTTCATGGCTACAGACGTGAGTGCTACGGGTCGGTAGTCATTTGGGCAGGTTACCTTAATGTCCTGGGCACAGGGACTATGGTGGTCTGCTTGAAACATGTTGGTATTACAGACTCAGACAGGGAGAGGTTGAAAATGTCAGTGAAGACACTTGCCAGTTGGTCAGTGCATGCTCAGAGTACACGTCCCGGTAATCTGTCTGGCCCAGCGGCCTTGTGAATGTTGACCTGTTTATAGGTCTTACTCACATCGGCTGCGGAGAGCGTGATCACACAGTCGTCCGGATCAGCTGATGCTCTAATGCATGTTTCAGTTTTACTTGCCTCGAAGCGAGCATAGAAGTTATTTAGCTCATTTGGTAGGCTCTTGTCACTGGGCAGCTCTCGGCTGTGCTTCCCTTTGTAGTCTGTAATAGTTTGCAAGCCCTGCCACATCTGATGAGCGTCGGAGCCGGTGTTGTACGATTCGATCTTAGTCCTGTATTGATGCTTTGCCTGTTTGATGGTTCGTCAGAGGGCATGGCGGGATTTCTTATAAGCTTCCGAGTTAGACTCCCGCTCCTTGAAAGCAGCAGCTCTATACTTTAGCTCAGTGCAAATGTTGCCTGTAATCCATGGCTTCTGGTTGGGATATGTACGTACAGTCACTGTGGGGACGACATCCTCGATGCACTTATTGATAAAGCCAGTGACTTATGTGGTGTACTCCTCAATGCCATCGGAAGAATCCTGAAACATATTCCAATCTATGCTAGCAAAACAGTCCTGTAGCTTAGCATTTGCTTCATCTGACCACTTTTTTATAGACCGAGTAACTGGTGCTACCCGCTTTAATTTTTGCTTGTAAATAGGAATCAGGAGGAAAGAGTTATGGTCAGATTTTCCAAATGGAGGGCGAGGGAGAGCTTTGTACGTGTCTCTGTGTGTGGAATAAAGGTGGTCTAGAATTCTTTTCCCTCAGGTTGCACATTTAACATACTGATAGAAATGAGGTAAAACGGATTTAAGTTTCCCTGCATTAAAGTCCCCTGCCACTAGGAGCTTCGCCTCCGGATGAGCATTTTCCTGTTTGCTTATGGCGGAATACAGCTCATTGAGTGAGGTTTTAGTGCCAGCCTCGGTCTGTGGTAGTATGTAGACAGCTATGAAAAATACAGATGAAAACACTCTAGATAGATAGTGTGGTCTACAGCTTATCATGAGATACTCTACCTCATGCGAGCAAAACCCTGAGACTTCCTTAGATATTGTGCACCACCTATTGTTAACAAATATGCATAGGCCCCTGCCCCATGTCTTACCAGAGGCTGCTGTTTTGTCCTGCCGATAGAGTGTATAACTCGCCAGCTGTATGTTCTTATTGTCATCGTTGAGCCACGACTCTGTGAAACATAAGATATTGCAGTTTGGTCGGATGGTTGGTAGGATATACGTGCTTTCAGTGTGTCCCATTTATTTTCCAGCGAATGAATGTTAGCTAGCAGAATGGATGGCAAGGGCAGATTAGCCACTCGTCTCCTGTTCCTCACAAGGCATCCTGATATCTTTCCGCGAAACCTACACTACCGTTTAAAAGTTTGGGGTTACTTAGAAATGTCCTTGTTTTAGAAAAAACAAAAACAATTTTGCTTATTAAAATAAAATAAAATAGTTCAGAAATACAGTGTAGACATTGTTAATGTTGTAAATGACTATTGTAGCTGGAAACGGCAGATTTTTATGAATATCTGTATAGGCGTACAGAGGCCCATTATCAGCCACCATCACTCCTGTGTTCCAATGGCACACTGTGTTAGCTTATCCAAGTTATTCATTTTAAAATACTAATTGATCATTAGAAAGCCCTTTTGCAATTATGTTAGCACAGCTGAAAACTGTTGTCCTGATTAAAGAAGCAATAAAACTGGCCTTCTTTAGACGAGTTGAGTATCTGGAGCATCAGCATTTGTGGGTTCGATTACAGGCTCAAAATGGCCAGAAACAAAGAACTTTCTTCTGAAACTCGTCAGTCTTTTCTTGTTTTGAGAAATAAAGGCAATTTCATGCGAGAAATTGCCAAGAAACTGAAGATCTCGTACAACACTGTGCACTACTCCCTTCACAGAACAGCGCAAACTGTCTCTAACCAGAATAGAAAGAGGAGTGGGAGGCCCCGGTGCACAACTGATCAAGAGGACAAGTACATTAGAGTGTCTAGTTTGAGAAACAGACGCCTCACAAGTCCTCAACTGGCAGCTTCATTAAATCGTTCCCGCAAAACACCAGTCTCAACATCAACAGTGAAGAGGCAACTCCGGCGACTCCGGGATGAACACAGGAGTGATGGTTGCTGATACTGGGCCTCTGTACACCTATGTAGATATTCCATAAAAAAATTGCCGTTTCCAGCTACAATAGTCATTTACAACATTAGCAATGTCTACACTGTATTTCTGATCAATTTGATGTTATTTTAATGGACAAAAAATGTGCTTTTCTTTCAAAAACAAGGACATTTCTAAGTGACCCCAAACTTTTGAACGGTAGTGTACTTTTTCTTTTCCAGCGAATCACGGGGATCTGGGCCTGGTCGGGTGTCTAGTATATCCCTCGTGTCCAACTAATTGAAGAACTCCTCGTCCAATTTGAGGTGAGTAATCCCAGTTCTGATGTCCAGAAGCTCTTTTTGGTCGTAAGAGAAGAAACATCATGTACCGAACAACTTACGAACAACGCGAAAAAACAAACAAAATAAGCATGGTTGGTTAAGAGCCGATAAGACGGCGGCCCTACCCTCCGGTGCCATCTTGCTTGTCAGTGGATGCACTACAAAGGGAACAGGGTGCCATTTGGGACACAGAGAGTGTGTGAAGCCTCAGTGGTAATGCAGACTGTCTGGAAGTAGTCACAGAGGGACAGAGTTTATTAGGTTGAGTGGAGGTTTTCTGGCAATACTCTGTAGGTGTGAAAAGCATTTTTCTCTTCCGTCTCCTCTCTCTCCCTCTCTCTTCCTTCACCCTCCCGTGCAAAGGGGAAGCCTGTGGTTCAACAGCCTCTCTCCCTCTCTCTTCCTTCACCCTCCCGTGCAAAGGGGAAGCCTGTGGTTCAACAGCCTCTCTCCCTCTCTCTTCCTTCACCCTCCCGTGCAAAGGGGAAGCCTGTGGTTCAACAGCCTCTCTCCCTCTCTCTTCCTTCACCCTCCCGTGCAAAGGGGAAGCCTGTGGTTCAACAGCCTCTCTCCCTCTCTCTTCCTTCACCCTCCCGTGCAAAGGGGAAGCCTGTGGTTCAACAGCCTCTCTCTCTCTCTCTCTCTTCATTCACCCTCCCGTGCAAAGGGGAAGCCTGTGGTTCAACAGCCTCTCTCTCTCGCTCTCTGTGTGACCTTGGGATATACTCCCCTTTGACTTGAGCTCTAAATATAGCAGCGGACCAATGCCCCTCCTGTTTACCCCGATACCTTTCCCCTGCATTCAGACACACACACATTTCATTCATTTAGCAGATGCTCTTATCCAGAGTGATTTACAGGAGAAATTAGGGTTAAGTGCCTTGCTCAAGGGAACATCAACAGATTTTTCACCTAGTCGGCTCTGGGATTCGAAACCAGTGACCTTTCGGTTCCTTGCCCAATGCTCTTAACCGCTAGGCTACCTGCCACCCTCACATACACACACAGACCTGTGTGCAAGCGTTCAAACACACACACACCTACACGCACACACATCTGCGCACACACACACGCATTCCAGAAATAAACTAATTTCAATGTCCCATCTAGATGTCAATCATTGTTGAATGCTGAATTGTCTCTCTGAAATTGAATTGATCTAAATTGAGATTTTAGTTTCTGATCAATTTTTCCCATGATATTACTTTCTCTAGAGTATCGCTTTATTTATGGATGCTCTTATTGTATTTTGGGGGTCCAAGGTGAGCTTCTACTTTATTGAAAAGATATACAGTACTGACTGACTGGCTGATGGAACCTATTTTTTTGCGCATATTGAGACAACTATTTTACAATCTGTACAATACTGTATTGGTTGTAGAGAAAGCATCCATTAGATTGAAGTCATATTGCTGCCCAAGAATGTCTATAGTGACAGAACAATTACTGTAGTCTGGCCTCTGCTCTGATGTGTGTGTGTGTGTGTGTTCCTCTCTCTCTAGTCTCCACGCTCAATCTGTCAGGGAAAAGTACCAGGATGTTTCTCCCTCTTCCTAATTGGTCGAAAGTGTTGAATCACCTGTCTGAGGAGTAGCACCATCACTAAGCCTTGTTTCAGAACACACACACACACACACACACACACACACACACACACACACACACACACACACACACACACACACACACACACACACACAGAGTGGATTAGAGAGAGAGAGTGTGTTGTCACTCTTCCTCTCTTCTCTTCTTCCTCGCAAGTCTGCCAAAAGATGTCACACTCACAAGCTATGTTCATGTGCGAACAAATTCGTAGCTGATAGTTTAAGCTACAGGGAATCCAACATTTAGTCACTGATTCTTTGTTTGGAGATATGGGAGTGTTTGGCAGACATTTGTCACATGGATTAGTATAATCAAAAAGTATTAGATGTTCTTAACATACACCTTACCTCTTGCACTTCGGAGATGTAGCTATTTAACAGAGCTGGTTTGGCACTACGCACACTCGTGTGCTGAGTAACCTTGCCTAAGACCTGAAGACTCAGAGGGCTAACATCAGAGGACCAACATAATCTCATGGTACCCAGGAGACCGGGTTTGAATTACGGTCTTTCATTTTCTATTTGTTTGTGTTCACGTCTAGGACACATAACCTTATAACAACAACCAACGTTCCTTCGGAGCACACATTATAGCAACAACCGACGTTCCTTCAGAGCACACATTATAGCAACAACCGACATTCCTTCAGAGCACACATTATAGCAACAACCGACGTTCCTTCAGAGCACACATTATAGCAACAACCGACGTTCCTTCGGAGCACACATTATAGCAACAACCGACGTTCCTTCGGAGCACACATTATAGCATAGCAACAACCGACGTTCCTTCAGAGCACACATTATAGCAACAACCGACGTTCCTTCGGAGCACACATTATAGCAACAACCGACGTTCCTTCAGAGCACACATTATAGCAACAACCGACGTTCCTTCAGAGCACACATTATAGCAACAACCGACGTTCCTTCAGAGCACACATTATAGCAACAACCGACGTTCCTTCGGAGCACACATTATAGCAACAACCGACGTTCCTTCGGAGCACACATTATAGCAACAACCGACGTTCCTTCAGAGCACACATTATAGCAACAACCGACGTTCCTTCGGAGCACACATTATAGCAACAACCGACGTTCCTTCGGAGCACACATTATAGCAACAACCGACGTTCCTTCGGAGCACACATTATAGCAACAACCGACGTTCCTTCAGAGCACACATTATAGCAACAACCGATGTTCCTTCAGAGCACACATTATAGCAACAACCGATGTTCCTTCAGAGCACACATTATAGCAAGAGTGTTATTTTGCTGATAACCTTAATGTCTGCTCTCTTTGGACAACTGTGTGTGCGCGCATGCATGCGTTCATGGCAATGTGTGTGTGTGTGTTTAACACAGAGATGTTTAGCAGATTACTATTAATGTTAAACTAAAAAAAATATATTTTAGGTGTCGTTCTCACAGGTAAAAGGTTTCCACTTTTGGAGTTGAGGCGAAACATTTTATTACGGCACTTCAGTGTGAAAATGACATGGAGAATTGAATTGTAGCTAAACTATATTGAAGAGTAAGTCCAGATATTGTGATCTTTACAGATTAAAACCAGGCATTTCTTAGTTAAAGGCCTCAACTGTCACCTTTACACCCCTGCCCTGTGGTCAGTAGTGGAGGGGACCAATTCCAAGCATTTGCTCCCAGATCTCATCGCAAGCTCCTGAGATACGTGATAACTGTTCCAGAGTCAGGCCTGGGCCGTTGACACGCAATCTCATTCCAGCAACAGAGAGAATAGACTGTCAGTGTGTTCCCCCCTGGTCTTCTCTCTCCCCCGGTGTGGCGTGCCAATGAGAGATGGACCAGTGGGCAGAGACAAATCAGATCTAAACCTAACGGCAGACATGATGGAGAGGGGGGGGGAGGGAGGTGAGAGAGGGGAGAGACGTTGAAGAGAGGAGGGAGAGAGGGGAGATAGGATGGGGAGAGTGGATGAAGAGGATGGAGAGAGGGGAGAGTGGATGAAGAGAGGGGAGAGAGGAGGGAGAGACGGAAGAGGGGGAGAGAGGAGGGAGAGACGGAAGAGGGGGAGAGAGGAGGGAGAAAGGGGAGAGAGGAGGGAGAGAGGGGGTTGAGAGAGGGGAGAGAGGGGGTTGAGAGAGGGGAGAGAGGTTTAAGAGAGGGTAGAGAGGAGGGAGAGAGGGAAGAGAGGTTGGAGAGAGGGGAGGGAGAGAGCAGGGAGAGGGGAGAGAGGTTGAAGAGAGGGTAGAGAGGAGGGAGAGAGTGGAGAGGGGAGAGAGAGGGGAGGGGGGAGAGAGGAGGGAGAGAGGATGGAGAGAGGGGTGAGGAGGGAGAGATGATGGAGATAGGGGAGAGAGGATGGAGAGAGGGGAGATACAGGCATCAATTCCAGTGGAGAAATAACCTGGAGGAATTATTTTTTATTTTTTCATAATTTGAAGACCTGGAGGTGACCTTGACTTTATGTTTTAGAGAAAGATGTTTTTGTCATTTCTGGTAGATGGATTCAGTTCAAAGCAGTTCAATTCATACGATCTTCAGCATTGCTCATCTTGGATGTTAATACCAGGTTGTGACAGTTTGTGTCATTCCTGGTGGGCAAGAAGTAGTTGAATTAATGTCAACCTGAATGTCATCCATCTTGGAAGAGACGTTCACAACGAGTATCTGAACTCACCTCGCTTTCACATTCTCTGTTGCTTGCCAACTGGCTTCCACTGCTGTTAACAATGCTATCTTGACGAGCATCAGTATGTTATCTAACAGTTTGATCAATGATCAAGGGACACCTCCCAGAGTTATATTGTCTCCAGTAACAACATCTATCTGGTCTCACCAAAGTCTGATACCATCTATCACAACAGAACAGGGACGGGAAGAGAGATAACACATAATTAAAGGTACAGTATGGGATCTGGGCATCTGTTCCTCAGTTCAATTCAGGGCTGCCGTTTTGTTTTTTTGTTTTAAATCCCAGAATGTAGCTTTAAGATAACGTAGGATGTCAAAGCTAAGCACAGACCACATTATTCAACATTTTTATCACATCCCCTCAATGTAGCTTCTAATCTTTTCAGTGCGTTCATTATCTGTTTGTTTTAATGCTTTCTATGTTTCAGACAAGATGGTATGTACAGTTGAAGTCGGAAGTTCACATCCACTTTAGCCAAATACACTTAAACTCAGTTTTTCACAATTCCTGACTTATTATCCTACTAACAATTCCCTGTCTTAGGTCAGTTAGGATCACCACTTTAAGATTGTTAAATGTCAGAATAATAGTAGAGAGAATGATTTATTTCCACTTTTATTTCTTTCATCACATTCCCAGTGGGTCAAAAGTTTGCATTCACTCAATTACAGTGCCTTGCGAAAATATTCGGCCCCCTTGAACTTTGCAACCTTTTGCCACATTTCAGGCTTCAAACATAAAGATATAAAACTGTATTTTTTTGTGAAGAATCAACAACAAGTGGGACACAATCATGAAGTGGAACGACATTTATTGGATATTTCAAACTTTTTTAACAAATCAAAAACTGAAAAATTGGCCATGCAAAATTATTCAGCCCCTTTACTTTCAGTGCAGCAAACTCTCTCCAGAAGTTCAGTGAGGATCTCTGAATGATCCAATGTTGACCTAAATGACTAATGATGATAAATACAATCCACCTGTGTGTAATCAAGTCTCCGTATAAATGCACCTGCACTGTGATAGTCTCAGAGGTCCGTTAAAAGCGCAGAGAGCATCATGAAGAACAAGGAACACACCAGGCAGGTCCGAGATACTGTTGTGAAGAAGTTTAAAGCCAGATTTGGATACAAAAAGATTTCCCAAGCTTTAAACATCCCAAGGAGCACTGTGCAAGCGATAATATTGAAATGGAAGGAGTATCAGACCACTGCAAATCTACCAAGACCTGGCTGTCCCTCTAAACTTTCAGCTCATAAAAGGTGAAGACTGATCAGAGATGCAGCCAAGAGGCCCATGATCACTCTGGAAGAACTGCAGATATCTAAAGATGAGGTGGGAGACTCTTTCCATAGGACAACAATCAGTCGTATATTGCACAAATCTGGCCTTTATGGAAGAGTGGCAAGAAGAAAGCCATTTCTTAAAGATATCCATAAAAAGGGTCATTTAAAGTTTGCCACAAGCCACCTGGGAGACACACCAAACATGTGGAAGAAGGTGCTCTGGTCAGATGAAACCAAAATTGAACTTTTTGGCAACAATGCAAAATGTTATGTTTGGCGTAAAAGCAACACAGCTCATCACCCTGAACACACCATACCCACTGTCAAACATGGTGGTGGCAGCATCATGGTGTGGGCCTGCTTTTCTTCAGCAGGGACAGGGAAGATGGTTAAAATTGATGGGAAGATGGATGGAGCCAAATACAGGACCATTCTGGAAGAAAACCTGATGGAGTCTGCAAAAGACCTGAGACTGGGACGGAGATTTGTCTTCCAACAAGACAATGATCCAAAACATAAAGCAAAATCTACAATGGAATGGTTCGAAAATAAACATATCCAGGTGTTAGAATGGCCAAGTCAAAGTCCAGACCTGAATCCAATCGAGAATCTGTGGAAAGAACTGAAAACTGCTGTTCACAAATGCTCTCCACCCAACCTCACTGAGCTCGAGCTGTTTTGCAAGGAGGAATGGGAAAAAATTTCAGTCTCTCGATGTGCAAAACTGATAGAGACATACCCCAAGCGACTTACAGCTGTAATCGCAGCAAAAGGTGGCGCTACAAAGTATTAACTTAAGGGGGCTGAATAATTTTGCACGCCCAATTTTTCAGTTTTTGATTTGTTAAAAAAGTTTGAAATATCCAATAAAAGTCGTTCGACTTCATGATTGTGTCCCACTTGTTGTTGATTCTTCTCAAAAAAATACAGTTTTATATCTTTATGTTTCAAGCCTGAAATGTGGCAAAAGGTCGCAAAGTTCAAGGGGGCCGAATACTTTCGCAAGTCACTGTAGTATTTGGTAGCATTGCCTTAAACAATTTAATCTTGGGTCAAACATTTCAGGTAGCCTTCCACAAGCTTAAGTTGGGTGAATTTTGACCCATTCCTTCTGACAGAGCTGGTGTAACTGAGTCAGGTTTGTTGGCCTCCTTGCTCGCACACGCTTTTTCAGTTCTGCCCACAAATATTCTATGGTTTGAGGTCAGGGCTTTGTGATGGCCACTCCAATACCTTGACTTTGTTATCCTTAAGCCATCTTGTCACAACTTTGGAAGTATGCTTGTATCATTGTCCAATTGTCCATTTAACTTCCTGACTGATGTCTGAAATGTTTCTTCAATATATCCACATCATTTTCCTTCCTCATGATGCCCTCTATTTTGTGAAGAGCACAAGTTCCTCCTGCAGCAAAGCATCCCCACAACATGAGGCTGCCACCGTCGTGCTTCACGGTTGGGATGGCGTTCTTTGGCTTGCAAGCCTCCCTCTTTTTCCTCCAAACATAACGATGGTCATTATGGCCAAACAGTTCTATTTTTGTTTCATCTGACCAGAGGGCATTTCTCCAAAAAGTACGATCTTTGTCCCCATGTGCAGTTGCAAACCATAGTCTGACTTTTTATGGAGGTTTGGAGCAGTGGTTTCTTCCTTGCTGAGCGGCTTTTCAGGTCATGTCGATATAGGACTCGTTTTACTGTGGATATAGATACTTTTGTACCTGTTTCCTCCAGCATCTTCACAAGGTCCTTTGCTGTTGTTCTGGGATTGATCTGCACTTTCCACACCAAAGTACATTAATCTCTAGGAGACAGAACACGTCACCTTCCTGAGCGGTATGACGGCTGTGTGGTCCCATGGTGTTTATACTTGCGTACTATTGTTTGTACAGATGAACGTGGTACCTTCAGGCATTTGGAAATTGCTCCCAAGGATGAACCAGACTTGTGGAGGTCTACATTTTTTTTCTGATTTCTTGGCTGATTACTTTTGATTTTCCCATGATGTCAAGCAAAGAGGCACTGAGTTTGAAGGTAGGCCTTGAAATACATCCACAGGTACACCTCCAATTGACTCAAATGATGTCAATTAGCCTATCAGAAGCTTCTAATGCCAAGACATAATTTTCTGGAATTTTCCAAGCTGTTTAAAGGCACAGTCAACTTAGTGTATGTAAACTTCTGACCCACTGGAATTGTGATACAGTGAATTATAAGTGAAATGATCTGTCTGTAAACAATTGTTGGAACAATTAATTGTGTCATGCACAAAGTAGATGTCCTAATCGACTTGCCAAAACTATAGTTTGTTAACAAGAAATTTGTGGAGTGGTTGAAAAACATGTTTTAATGAGTCCAATGTAAGTGTATGTAAACTTCCGACTTCAACTGTATGTGCTCATCATTTGATCGGGATGGATCTGTGATGTGTCTGAGCCAAATGCCTGTAAGCATAATAATTATGTACATTTTCACTGGAAAACCACATTTTTTTACTAAACTTGACATCGGAAGGATTTGCATCAAGGTCAAACGCCTGATTTCCTGTGTCTAGCATACTGTCTGCTTCTCTGTACTGTAGAGAGATTTCTTCCTCTTGATAGGACACCATTACGAGCAGCAGCCTGCAGATAATGGCTACTGTATCTCATTACCCCCCATTGCTAGAGTCCAACTCGCTATTTTCCTCTCCTCTGCACGGTTACAGCCAAATAACATTTGTCTTGGCTCTTAGAGGAACTTTCGCTGCAGGTGAAACATATAATTGCGAGTGTTTCTTGCTCGACTTTTAGTCAAGAAAATTGCTGGCGTGACTTCTGAGGCTCTGATTGGTCTGTCTTTCCAAGGGGAGGTCATGGATACATGACCTTGGTGCTGAGGCTGAGGGATTTGCTGCAGTGCTGTTGTTCAACTGGCGTTTGTCAAGAAGCGTGTGCGCATGTGCACATGCAAGTGTGTGTGTCTTCGTCTGTCCGTGTGTGTGTTGAACTGGCTTTCATCAAGAGTACTCCCTCGTTGAGTTGTGTAATCCCCCTCCTGCCTCTTCTCCCAGTGCTGAGATAGGAGTGTGAATCTCACCCTGGCTGCACCGTGTTAGAAGAGCCCTCGTTGATCACAGTGAGAATGAGATGCTATGGGAAAGACAGAGACGAGGTGCTATCTCAGAAAGACATAGATGTTATATGGGAAGGAGATATCTTCTGTATCTACTAACGGTATAGATGTTGCTGTTATGACATCATCACCACATCTGTCTGCATTGTGTTCATCAGAATGTCTTAGTTTTTTTTTCAATTGTGTTTTCTGTCTTTAAAGCGTTTCTTTGGTAGATTACACAAAACTGGCCCTTTAGACCCCAGCTTTAGACTATTGCTGTGATTAGAGGTCGCCTGATTAATCGGAATGGCCGATTAATTAGGGACGATTTCAAGTTTCCATAACAATCGGAAATCTGTATTTTTGGACACCCCGATTTGGCCAATTTAAAACATTTTTTTGTACACCTTCATTTAATCTTTATTTAACTAGGCAAGTCAGTTAAGAACAAATTCTTATTTTCAATGACGGCCTAGGAATGGTGGGTTAACTGCCTTGATCAGGGGCAGAACCACAGATTTTCACCTTGTCTGCTCGGGGGATCCAATCTTGCAACCGTACAGTTAACTAGTCCAACGCTATAACCAACCACCTGCCTGTCATTGCACTCCACAAGGAGACTGCCTGTTATGCGAATGCAGTAAGCCAAGGTAAGTTGCTAGCTAGCATTAAACTTATCTTATAAAAAACAATCAATCAATCATAATCACTAGTTAACTACACATGGTTGATGATATTACTCGTTTATCTAGCGTGTCCTGCGTTGCATATAATCTGACTGAGCGTACACGCATACAAGTATCTGACTGAGCGGTGGTAGGCAGAAGCAGGCTCGTAAGCATTCATTCAAACAGCACTTTCGTGCGTTTTGCCAGCAGCTCTTCGTTGTGCTTCAAGCATTGCGCTGTTTATGACTTCAAGCCTATCAACCCCCGAGATGAGGCTGGTGTAACCGATGTGAAATGGCTAACTAGTTAGTGGGGTGCGCACTAATAGCGTTTCAAACTTCACTCGCTCTGAGACTTGGAGTGGTTCTTCCCCTTGCTCTGCATGGGTAACGCTGCTTCGAGGGTGGCTGTTGTCGTTGTGTTCCTGGTTCGAGCCCCGGGAGGAGCGAGGAGAGGTACGGAAGCTATACTGTTACACTGGCAATACTAAAGTGACTATAAGAACATCCAATAGTCAAAGGTTAATGAAATACAAATGGTATAGAGAGAAATAGTCCTATAATTCCTATTGTGGCAAACCTCTTCAAGGTTAGGAGCGTTTGTCACAAACTAAGTGGTAAACTGTCACCAAATCACCTAAGAATGAGAGTTCTTTCGAACAGGACAGTACCTGTGTGTTTGTTTCTCCATCCTGGTCCACCCAGGCCGTAGGCGAGGTCAAGGATAGCAGGGTTCGGTACACGAATCGGGTTCTCGGTAGGTCCAGGTCCAAACGCCAACAGGTAAGTCCAAAACAGTCCAGCTCATACACGGTAAATCCAGCCAATCTCTATTGTCTCTTTCTCTATTGTTCATAGATCCTTCCAGCACTCTCTTCTTCTCTTCCTGGTTTTTCTTGACCCTTTATCTGTGGGTTGGCTCCACCTTCTGAGGGTTCCCCTTGCTTCTGGGACTTGTAGTTTTGGTGGTCGGCCATTTTGTGATCTGTAGTTCTGACAGGGGTGGCCATTTTAGTGATCGGGCAGAGCCCGTTTATTAGTTCTGCTCTCACATATCTGCCATTTACCACTCGACCCCCTTCTTTGCCACACTATATTAACTACAACCTAAAACCTCTTACCTGGGAATATTGAAGTCTCATGTTAAAAGGAACCACCAGCTTTTCATATGTTCTCATGTTCTGAGCAAGGAACTTAAACGTTAGCTTTCTTACATGGCACATATTGCACTTTTACTTTCTTCTCCAACACTTTGTTTTTGCATTATTTATTTGAGGCTACATTGATTTTATTGATGTATTATATTAAGTTCAAATAAGTGTTCATTCAGTATTGTTGTAATTGTCATTATTACAAACACATTTTTAAAAATCGGCCGATTAATCGGCGGCGGCATTTTTGGTCCTCCAATAATCGGTCTAGCTATGATTGCCTATTATTCCCATATGAAATAGAACAAAAGCTTTAGATTGAAGGGAAATACAGCGATGCCACAGCTACTGAAGAACTGCATGAGATAGAGAGGGCAAAATAAGAGTGTAAACAATTTACCTCCTTAGGAAGTGGATAACCAAGGTATTGAGTTGAGACTGCGTGTATCACGCCCTGACCGTAGAGGGCTTTTTATGTCTCTATTTTTGGTTTGGTCAGGGTGTGATTTGGGTGGGCATTCTATGTTCATGTTTCTATGTTTTCTATTTCTTTGTGTTCGGCCAGGTATGGTTCTCAATCAGGGACAGCTGTCTATCGTTGTCTCTAATTGGGAATCATACTTAGGTAGCTTTTTCCCCTCCTTCCTTGTGGGAACTTGTTCTTCGTTTGTGTGCAGATAGTTTGCACAAGGAAGCAGTTCGGTCGTTGTTCTCTTTATTGTTTTGTTTTGTCTAAAGTTTCACTTCAGTAATAAAGATTATGTGGAACTCAAGGAACGCAGCGCCTTGGTCTCATCCTTCTTCATACGACGACTGTTACAGCGTGTGTGTGTGTGTGTGTGTGTGTGTGTGTGTGTGTGTGTGTGTGTGTGTGTGTGTGTGTGTGTGTGTGTGTGTGTGTGTGTGTGTGTGTGTGCGCGATTTGTGGAGAGAAACTCATTAAAGTTAGACCCTGGGCACTGGAAGAAACAGTGGTAGAGTGGTGCATTGTGGGAAGCTCGGAGGCTAACGTTGGGGTAACACTGTCGTCAACAGTGGGGAGAGGTTGCCAATAACGTGGTCCCTTCCTTGTTTATAATTTATCACCAATGAGAGGTTACCGTGGGCTACTGTGTTTGTCTCCGAAACTAGGACAACAGCAGTTTATCTTACAAATGTACGCTTCAATATTTAATTTGCCTTTTGAGAGTCATTTCTGAAACATGCCTCTGTACAACTAAGAAGGAAGTGACCATTTTTGAATACAGGGTCGTATTCCTTACGGCACTTAACGAAAACGTTCTGAGACGGAAAACAAAAAAGATAATTTCTTATTGGATTCTTAACGAGCATTACTTATAAGTCCAAGCAGACCCTCCCCGTGTTAGTCTGTTTTCGTCCGTGTGGGGCCTAATGAATACAACCCAGAGTGACCATGAAGTAACCATCTTTGAATGCACAGGGTTATAGCCTATATTAAGCCACGAAATGAGGCAAACAGATGAGCACAATTAGTTGAAGGAGTACTGCTTACTGTGTGTGTTTATTTCCCCCTACTGCCCCCCCCCCCCAGCAAAGATTCAACATTCATATGATCACTGTAAAAATAGGTCCTAAACTGTAATCCACACGATATGGCGTCTGCACCATGAGTGTGTGCGTCAGTGTGTGTGCGTCTATTAATGTCTCTGTGTCTCAGTCTGTCTCTTGATTGGAGGTAGTGATAAGTAGAACTGAGATCAGAGGAGCAGCAGAACAGAAGAGCTGAATGATAGTGAATTCCACAGTTTGGTTTCTTAAGGACCTGTCGGCTGTCTGCTGCTAAGCCCAGGACTCAGTATCCGACTGTACACACACACACACACACACACACACACACACACACACACACACACACACACACACACACACACACACACACACACACACACACACACACACACACACTTCCAGGCATGGTCAACCTCATTAGCCAGCTCCACTCTGGTGAGTTCCACGCTCCAATCACCCACAGTCAAGCTTCCACAGCCCAGACTGTGTGTGTGTGTGTGTGTGTGTGTGTGTGTGTGAGTGTGAGAGTGTGTGTGTACAGTCAGATACTGAGTCCTGGGCTGAGCAGCAGACAGCCGACAGGTCCTTAAGAAACCAAACTGTGGAATTCACTATCATTCAGCTCTTCTGTCACACAATTGAACTGTGCTACGGCATAAAGATAACATCTTTACTGTATGTTGTAACACACAGTATCTTACATTACTAACATATACATTACATACAGAACAGTAGATGTCATGTTTAGCATTCTCATCCTCATCCTATGAGAACTAACCTGAAACAACACCACTGCTGGAGAGAGAGAGACAGAGAGAGAGGGGAGAGAGAGGGGAGAGAGAGAGACATAGGGGGGGGGAGAGGAGAGGCAGAGAGGAGAGAAATTGAGATACAGAGAGAGAGAGAGGGTTGGATTGCTACTCCACAACGTTATGTAAAGGAGATAATTCTAGCTTCCTGGAATCACTCTCTCATTCTCATCTGCAAATGTAACACATTTGGATGCCCTGAACAATACATACAGTACCCTACAGTACAGTACATAGATGCAGTGCAGTGAGTGCATAGTTGCAGATGCATTTCTCCTAAACAATGCCCCAAGGCATCGGTGTTCTTTTTCAGCTCGTACTCCTTTTTCCCTGGTAATGTAGCTGGACAGTTCATGTACTGTAAAGGTTACAATATAACCTATATTCAGCCTAGTGATGCTGTAGGGACATTTTAGTTATGGTAGATGTTCAGCAGCTGGTAGAGCATGACCCTTGTAGCGCCAGGGTAGTGGGTTCGATTCCCGGGAACACCCATACTTAAAATGTATCCAGGCATGACTAAATCATCTAGTAATTGGCATATATTATTATATATTATATGTAACTGTGTCTGCCTAAGGGGCAGACTGACTGACTGACAGACAGACAGACCGGCCGCTAGCTAAGCGGAAGGTCACTGATCTACAGTGCATCTCTCTGGATCATTTAACTATTTGATTTCGAATTTTCGGACCCTGTTCACTCAAAAATATCAAATAATGATTTGATAAAATATTGAATTTGGCCTTTACTACTGTAGCCCATAGAAACGCATTGATTAACACATTATCTAGAAGATGTAAGAAAGCTCGGGATTTAACCTCTTTTTTTGGGGGGGTAGGCACAAAGCTACCTCTATACTTCCAAATGGTATGGGTTACATTCAGACCAGTCCTGTGACACTGTGGGGGTCGTAGAGCAAAACGGAGAACACCGTCGGGTTCGTGAGAATCGGTTTCGGATGCTACAAACATAAGTTGGCACATCGACAGTACTGACTTCAGACGAGTCCCGTGACACGTGTGGGGGGCCGTTGAGCAGAATGGACGCTACAGATGTATTCGTGTGAAGACAGACTTTTGGGATGTCTCATGTTCTGAGAAGCACCGCTGTAGCTCGTCCACCTTCCACCGCAAATGCGGAAGGCTGCCATCGGCCGATGCGTTGGATTGAGATGCAGCCCGTGCAAAAATTATATCTCTAGTTTAAACTGAAGGATTTTGATGGAGATGTTTTGTATTATGTTACTTAGATTGACACACCGGTGAGTAGTTGGAGATGGAAGGGAGTTCCATGTGATCATGGCTCTGTATAAAATGTGCCGTGAATTCGTTTTGGATTGAGGGACTGTGAAGAGACCCCTGGTGGCATGTCTTTAAAAAATACAAAATATTTCACCTTTATTTAACCAGGTAGGCTAGTTGAGAACAAGTTCTCATTTACAACTGCAACCTGACCAAGATAAAGCAAAGCAGTGTGACAGAAACAACAACACAGAGTTACACATGGAATAAACAAGCGTACAGTCAATAACACAATAGGAGAAAAAAAATTAAGTCTATATACTGTGTGTGCAAATGGCTTGGGGAGGTATGGCAATAAATAGGCCATAGTAGCAAGTAATTACAATTTAGCAGATTAACACTGGAGTGATAGAGGAGCAGATGATGGTGTGTAAGTAGTGATACTGGTGTGCAAAAGAGCAGCAAAGTAAATAAAAACAATAGGGGAATGAGGTAGGTAGATTGGGTGGGCTATTTACAGATGGACTATGTACAGCGGCATCGATTGGTTAGCTGCTTAAATAGCTGATTTTTAAAGTTAGTGAGGGAAATGTAAGTCTTTAGCTTCAGCGATTTTTGTAATTCGTTCCAGTCATTGGCAGCAGAGAACTAGAAGGAAAGGCGGCCAAAGGAGGAGTTGGCTTTGGGGATGACCAGTGAGATATACCTGCTGGAGCATGTGCGACTTGTAGCGTACAGGTCGCAGTGGTGGGTAGTATATGGGGCTTTGGTGAAAAAACGGATGGCACTGTGATAGACTGCATCCACTTTGTTGAGTAGAGTGTTGGAGGCTATTTTGTAAATAACATCGCAGAAGTCGAGGATCGGTAGGATAGTCAGTTTTACGAGGAGTTTAACTTCCTCAACTTGACCATGATAACTGACTGTCTGGTGTTATACCTAGGAGTTTAACTTCCTCAACGTGACCATGATAACTGACTGTCTGGTGTTATACCTAGGAGTTTAACTTCCTCAACGTGACCATGAAAACTGACTGTCCAGTGTCATACCTAGGAGTTTAACTTCCTCAACGTGACCATGATAACTGACTGTCCAGTGTTATACCTAGGAGTTTAACTTCCTCAACGTGACCATGATAACTGACTGTCTGGTGTTATACCTAGGAGTTTAACTTCCTCAACTTGACCATGATAACTGACTGTCTGGTGTTATACCTAGGAGTTTAACTTCCTCAACTTGACCATGATAACTGACCGTCCAGTGTCATACCTAGGAGTTTAACTTCCTCAACGTGACCATGATAACTGACTGTCTGGTGTTATACCTAGGAGTTTAACTTCCTCAACGTGACCATGATAACTGACTGTCTGGTGTTATACCTAGGAGTTTAACTTCCTCAACGTGACCATGATAACTGACTGTCTGGTGTTATACCTAGGAGTTTAACTTCCTCAACTTGACCATGATAACTGACCGTCCAGTGTCATACCTAGGAGTTTAACTTCCTCAACGTGACCATGATAACTGACTGTCTGGTGTTATACCTAGGAGTTTAACTTCCTCAACTTGACCATGATAACTGACCGTCCAGTGTCATACCTAGGAGTTTAACTTCCTCAACGTGACCATGATAACTGACTGTCTGTTGTTATACCTAGGAGTTTAACTTCCTCAACTCGACCATGATAACTGACCGTCCAGTGTCATACCTAGGAGTTTAACTTCCTCAACGTGACCATGATAACTGACTGTCTGGTGTTATACCTAGGAGTTTAACTTCCTCAACGTGACCATGATAACTGACTGTCCAGTGTCATACCTAGGAGTTTAACTTCCTCAACTTGACCATGATAACTGACTGTCTGGTGTTATACCTAGGAGTTTAACTTCCTCAACGTGACCATGAAAACTGACTGTCCAGTGTCATACCTAGGAGTTTAACTTCCTCAACGTGACCATGATAACTGACTGTCCAGTGTTATACCTAGGAGTTTAACTTCCTCAACGTGACCATGATAACTGACCGTCCAGTGTTATACCTAGGAGTTTAACTTCCTCAACGTGACCATGATAATTGACTGTCCAGTGTCATACCTAGGAGTTTAACTTCCTCAACTTGACCATGATAACTGACTGTCTGGTGTTATACCTAGGAGTTTAACTTCCTCAACGTGACCATGAAAACTGACTGTCTGGTGTTATACCTAGGAGTTTAACTTCCTCAACGTGACCATGATAACTGACCGTCCAGTGTCATACCTAGGAGTTTAACTTCCTCAACGTGACCATGATAACTGACCGTCCAGTGTCATACCTAGGAGTTTAACTTCCTCAACTTGACCATGATAACTGACTGTCTGGTGTTATACCTAGGAGTTTAACTTCCTCAACGTGACCATGATAACTGACTGTCTGGTGTTATACCTAGGAGTTTAACTTCCTCAACGTGACCATGATAACTGACCGTCCAGTGTCATACCTAGGATTTTAACTTCCTCAACGTGACCATGATAACTGACCGTCCAGTGTTATACCTAGGAGTTTAACTTCCTCAACGTGACCATGATAACTGACCGTCCACTGTTATACCTAGGAGTTTAACTTCCTCAACTTGCTCAGTGGCCACACCCTTTATACACGACTCCAGTTGAGTTTTAGGTCTTAGAGAATGTTTTGAAATACAATGTATTTAAGACCCGTTTATTATTAATCACCCATTCAGATTCAGAGGCTTTTCCCGTTGTGTTTTATGTCATTTGGTATTGTATTTTCTTTCTTCTTTTTGTTAAGTTTAGTCCATTGACAGAATGTCAACCAATCTGCTGAGCAGCCTGACTTGTTTGCTGCCTCTTGTGCATCATTTCTGGAGCGATAGAAAGGACCAAAGGGGTTGACTGGGTTGACTGGGTCCACATGGAAGAGTTGATGTGTTTCCTGCTTTGATTTAGACATAAATTATATCTCGAATCCACATTTTGATAATACACAGGTAGTTTGCAGCCAAGGGTAGGATTGGTCAAAATCTATAAATGTGATAACTTCCTTGAGTTCCTAAACATTGAGGGACAGTTTTCTAAACACAGATTAAGCCTAAATAAATAAAAAACACTTTTAATATAGTGTATTTCAATGCTTTTGAGTCAACGACTAAAGGCTTAATCTGGGTCTGGGAAACTCTCCCTGTCCTGAGCGTCAAAGTTTTTCTTTCAAAAAAAAGGTCACATTGGCTATTGCTAATTCGGTTTTACAAAAGGGTGTTTTGCCCTTTCTCTCTTTGTACTTTAGAAGAACGATCAGTTATGTAAAGTCATAATCAGTCTTAGTCCTTAGCTGCATGGAAAGTGTTAGATCCGGGAACCGCGATGTATTAGTGGGACCAGATTTTCTGCACAGCAAATCACACAAATCTTTTTGAGGAAAAGATAAATGAAGAGCCGTTCCGCTGAGCACAGAGGTGAAACTCTGGGAAAGTTAAGCTCCACTTTATTCTTGAATAATCACATCAACTATTCTTTCTGTGACCCCAAATCCAATTCCGGTCAGCGGTATAAAACCCAACCCTCTGAATATCTAAATGTTCTGAGGAACTGTTCCTCACTTTACCGTTCCTGTCAGGTTTGAATATATCTCCAATGTCATTGTGAATATTGGGAGAGTGATTCAGTTCGTGATCAGTTGAATCCATTACATCAGTTCTAGTCAGTTCATACTGGAAGGGGTCTCAGCATGTTGTCGGTATCAGTCCAGTTGATGCCAAACGTTCTCCAAACGTTACAACGTTACATCATCACCCTATCACAAGCCCGTGATTAAAACCGTACGATCACATGACCTGTGTCGCATTTCTGAGTTTGGGATTGGCTAATTCGTTTAAGGCTAATTGTTCCCACTCTCTTCCACATTAAGCTGTCAGCTTACAAATAGAATGACCCACCTATCACAGAACACCATGTCATCAGCAGTCTGCCTACCCTCCCTCACCTTTCTAATGTCACTATTAGCGTCTGGGTCAGACTACTGTCAGCTGCTTATACACTTAAAACGGAGTGTGTTCGTGTGTGTGTGTGTGTTGTTGTGTGTGTGTGTGAGTGTCTAACCCTCTTCACTCATAACGCCCCGAGGCTCCTTAGTCGTGAAATCAATTCCATTCCACACACCCTGACCTCCAAAACTTGAAGGGAGTTTTCATACATGATCTCTATCCTCACACACACACGCACACACAGACAGACACACACAAAAACAGTTTTAGCTATTTTCTCCCTCCCGTAGATAAATTGAGGCGTGCGTGCATGCGCGCACCTTTGATGGTGATGTGTGGACTAGCGTAGTGGACGCTTACAGTGGGATTTTTTTGTAGAAGTCTACAGTCACAAGATCTTATGAATAGTTAATAGGCAATAGAAGCCAGCCCAGAGAGCTGGGGGAGAGAATGTGCTGCAAACATTATTATAGTCGCAACAGTGGAGCAGAGAGAGAGAGTAAACTAAGAGGGCTAGTTCTGTATTGTTTTGAGACATCTGTGTTTGACAGAACTACTGTGTGCTGTCAGAATCAGTGTCACATTACAATGATGGGTGCTTGTGTTAATGTTATGTATTGTAGATATCTCACATCCTGTCAAAAGGAGTACAAGAGGAAATGGACTGAACTCCACAGGGCCTTGTTTGTTTTCACACCTTAACCCATTGGTACCTCTCTCCTCTTCCCCCCATATCTCTCTCACTCTCTCATCTTCCTTACTATTTGACTGTCCTCACCTTCTCTGTGTGTTTCATACTGCTGTGTGGCTATCAGATTGTGTACGCCTTTTTTGCGTGTACATTTGTGCACACCCACACAGGGGGAATAGGGTGGAAAACTATAGCAGAACTTATCCAAATTGACAGTTACTTAGCTGAGCCTGTGAAGGCTGGCTGACGTTACAGGAGGGTGGCCTGTCTGGTGGCTGTCAACTGCAGCGCTGCAGCAGAGGGTTGAAACAGTCGAGGGGGGGGGGGGACGCCTCAAAGCCTGTGCCCACACAGTCTGGAGTGGAGTTATCACACCAAACACACGATGGAGCGATCAAATAGAACGTTGTGATGTACCATCTATCACTATTAACTCAACAGTCACGTGCGGTATTGTCCCTCCCCTCTCCTGTTTCACTCCCCGCCACAGCTGTTTCATTGTCAAATGGGACGTTGTTTCATTTAACACCCAAACTGTAGAACTAAATGATCTGGCACTGAGCTACATCTATTCTGTTTCTCTCTCTCTCTCTCAGCTTTGATGTCAGCTGGATGCTGTACCACCAACTGTAGAAATGTGAAAATATGGGACAGGTAAGAATCATTCAATAAGACACATTTTAACTTTTTTGTAATTTAGCAGACGCTTAATCCAGAGCGATTTACAGTAGTGAGTACATGCATTTTCATACTTTTGCCCCTGTACTGGTCCCCCGTGGGAATCGAACACACAACCCTGGCTTTGCGAGTGCCATGCTCTACCAACTTTGCTCCCGAGTGGCGCAAGGCACTGCATCTCAGTGCAAGAGGTGTCACTACAATCCCTTGTTCGAATCCAGGCTGTGTCGTAAGGCGGTGCACAATTGGCCCAGCATTGTCCGGGTTTCGCTGGTGTAGACCGTCATTGTTCTTAAACTTGCCTGGTTAAATGAATACAAATATTTCAAAAAATATCCCTTCCTTCAACGTAGCCCTCAGCAAAACTTTACAAAGCCTGTATAAGCAGACCTGAACCAGAGGGAATAGAAGAATTGTAACTCTAGCTGTGTCATCCTATGAGTCAGAGAGAATACACCCAGTGTGGTAGCCTGGTCCCAGATCTGTTTGTGCTCTCTGGAATGCCAATGACCAGAAGTTGACAAGACACCACAAACAGATGTGGAACCAGGCTACCAGTGTGGTAACTAAGGTGTACATCACATCAGTTGGCCAATCTGGATGTATAATAATCAAGCTCTGTGGCAGACAGGGAGACTGTAGTGGGCTTGTAGTAATGAAGAGATAGAGGTGACCTTGCCATCTTAAATCTTGGCCCAGCGGGGAGGGAGCAGATGACTCTGTGTGTGTGTGTGTGTAGGTGGCTGTTTTAATATTGAATGATTCAGCGACAGGACATCCCCTCTCTCCTGGGGGATTGCACACCACCTTACATACACACAATCACTTCTTGATGTTTCATTCTGCCCAAAGATGGGACATACTCGTTTCCTGTTCTTTACTTTCTCAGAATTCCTCTCACCCTCTTTCTCGTATTCCCCCCTTTCTCGTTCTCTTTCTCGTTCTCTCTGCCTATTTAGTCACATCATAACAGTAAGTATATCATTGATGCATTCAAAGTATGCCTTAAACATGTCTTCTTCTCCCTCATAGCTTCGATGCATCTTCTTGACAACACTGCACCCCAGCTGGGACGTTTGGGGTGAGACGTATCTCCTCAACGGGGGGGATAAGGAGGGTCCAACACTCCTGCTGCCCTGGCCCAAACAGACACTAGGACAACTGGACACCCCTCTCCAAGATCCTGATGGTCTGTCCCATCCGTCCTCATATACTACTATCTTTTCATTTCTACATATCTAGAGTTCGGGACAATTTGGGGGGAAACTTGGGAATGCTACTAGGACGAATGGATGGCATTCCCAAAGACTGCCACAGCTAAATGGATGAGAGCGAGACTGGATACCGCATATGAGCTCCCTGCCAACCACCAAGACATGGCCTTCCTCCCAGAGAGGGAAAGAAGCAGGGGAAGAAGTGAAAAGAAGGAGAGAAGAAGAGGACCACTCCTCTCAGCTCATCAGTCTGGGGTTCTCTCTCTCTCTCTCTCTCTCTCTCCTATTCCTCCCTCTGCCTCTACCCTTTCTCTCTTATTATCTCTCTCTCTCTCTCCTGTTCCTCTTTCTCCCTCAGCCTCTTCCCTCTCTCTTAATCTCTATATCTTCCCATTCATTTCTTTCTTCTTCTCTTTCCTCTCTCTCCTGCTTTCTCGCTCTCTCCCACACCCCCTTCCTCCTTCCATCCCCCCCTCTCCCCCCTCCTTCCCCCCTATCTCCAGCAGCCTCCACAGATATTCATTATCTTCTTCTGTGTACTGAGACATTCGTAATCTAATGTTCCTCCCCTCGTCTGCAGCCACAAATCTAGATGATAAGATTATCCTATCCTCGCCCAGTCATCATCTCAAACTTTTGTTGACCAATTTCATTAAACAGAGTGAAAAAGCTGAAGTTTGTGTTAAAGGGAAAGTTCAGCGAAATTGCATATTTAGATATTTGTTTCCTCACCTTGAAAAGTTTCTCAAATATCTAATTTTGCTGAACTATCCCTTTTTTAGAAGTTCCTAGGCAATTACCCTCCACCACCAACATGCTGTGTCTTATTACAAAACTACAAAATGGCCGCCAATGTTAGCTTGTTGGGTAACGTTGTAGTTCTAACCAGATACAGTGTTACGGTGTTAGCCTAGTTTTCTTTTTTGTAAAATCTTGCTCCCTTCCGAGCACCTATATTTCCAGCTAGGGAGGTGAGTATACATTCTCCATGTTGTTTTATACAAGAAAGGTAAAGTCAAAGTACATAGTAGTTTATTGGGATTAGTTTTCTATATATATATATATATATAATGATTATTATTTTTGACTGGTATTAGAACAATTCTATGAAGATATCTGTGTATACAAAATAATAAAGATTCTTCTTTATGTAAACTTTGGTTTTTGGAAAACTTATTTTTGCATGATACTACTACGACTATACATGTAATTAAGGCTGGGATTCAATCCGATCGCGGGTTGTAGGCAATGCGACAATTTCTGAATGGGCCGACATGTGCCATGTTTACTGTGAATGCAATCTCTGCGAACACTGGAACATTGCCTACAACACCCAATCGGATTGAATCCCAGCCTTACCTTATTTTATGCAAAGATACTGTATGTCCTACGTTGTATAAAGACGACTATAATATTAATGTGCATTTGTATGAATTAGTCAAAGGTTCCACTTTGATATATAGTAAGTACGCAAACAGGACTATGGTGATTTAGAAGGACATGATCTCAACAGTCTGAAAGTCTAACAATAGTAGGTTATGGTGTCGCTCATCACCATCAACTCCCCTTGTCCCATCAAATCAGACAGGGTCCATGTCCCATCAGATCAGACATGGTCATTAGTGACTAGACCTTGTCCCATCAGATCAGACATGGTCATTAGTAACTAGACCTTGTTCCATCAGATCAGACATGGTCATTAGTGACTAGACCTTGTCCCATCAGATCAGACATGGTCATTAGTGACTAGACCTTGTCCCATCAGATCAGACATGGTCATTAGTAACTAGACCTTGTCCCATCAGATCAGACATGGTCATTAGTGACTAGACCTTGTTCCATCAGATCAGACATGGTCATTAGTGACTAGACCTTGTCCCATCAGATCAGACATGGTCTTTAGTAACTAGACCTTGTCCCATCAGATCAGACATGGTCATTAGTAACTAGACCATGTCCCATCAGATCAGACATGGTCATTAGTAACTAGACCTTGTCCCATCAGATCAGACATGGTCATTAGTGACTAGACCTTGTCCCATCAGATCAGACATGGTCATTAGTGACTAGACCTTGTCCCATCAGATCAGACATGGTCATTAGTGACTAGACCTTGTCCCATCAGAACAGACTGGGTCATTAGTAACTAGACCATGTCCCATCAGATCAGACAGGGTCAACAGTAACTAAGCCTTGTCCGATCATATCAGACAGGGTCAATAGTAACTAAGCCTTGTTCCATCAGATCAGACAGGGTCAACAGTAACTAAGCCTTGTCCGATCATATCAGACAGGGTCAATAGTAACTAAGCCTTGTTCCATCAGATCAGACAGGGTCAACAGTAACTAAGCCTTGTTCCATCATATCAGACAGGGTCAATAGTAACTAAGCCTTGTCCCATCATATCAGACGGTCCGTAGTAACTTGGCCTTGTCCTATCAGATCAGACAGGGTCCGTAGTAACTAAGCCTTGTCCCATCAGATCAGACAGGGTCCGTAGTAACTAAGCCTTGTCCCATCATATCAGACAGGGTCCGTAGTAACTAAGCCCTGTCCCATGAGATCAGACAGGGTCCGTAGTAACTAAGCCTTGTCCCATCAGATCAGACAGGGTCCGTAGTAACTAAGCCCTGTCCCATCAGATCAGACAGGGTCTGTAGTAACTAAGCCTTGTCCCATCATATCAGACAGGGTCCGTAGTAACTAAGCCCTGTCCCATCATATCAGACAGGGTCCGTAGTAACTAAGCCTTGTCCCATGAGATCAGACAGGGTCCGTAGTAACTAAGCCTTGTCTCATCAGATCAGACAGGGTCCGTAGTAACTAAGCCTTGTCCCATCATATCAGACAGGCTCCGTAGTAACTAAGCCTTGTACCATCAGACCAGTCAGGGCCATTAGTGACTAGACCTTGTCCCATCAGATCAGACATGGTCATTAGTAACTAGACCTTGTCCCATCAGATCAGACTGGGTCATTAGTAACTAGACCATGTCCCATCATATCAGACAGGGTTAGTAGTAGCTAAGCCTTGTCCCATCAGATCAGCCAGGGTCCATAGTAATTAAGCCTTGTCCCATCAGATCATCCAGGGTCCATAGTAACTAAGCCTTGTCCCATGAGATCAGACACGGTCCGTCGTAACTAAGCCTTGTCCCATCATATCAGACAGGGTCCGTAGTAACTAAGCCCTGTCCCATCAGATCAGACAGGGTCTGTAGTAACGAAGCCTTGTCCCATCAGATCAGACAGGGTCTGTAGTAACGAAGCCTTGTCCCATCATATCAGACAGGGTCCGTAGTAACTAAGCCTTGTCCCATCAGATCAAACAAGGTCCGTAGTAACTAAGCCTTGTCCCATCAGATCAGACAGGGTCCGTAGTAACTAAGCCTTGTCCCATCAGATCAGACAGGGTCCGTAGTAACTAAGCCTCATCTTATCAGATCAGACAGGGTCCGTAGTAACTAAGCCTTGTCCCATCAGATCAGACAGGGTCCGTAGTAACTAAGCCTTATCTTTTCAGATCAGACAGGGTCCATAGTAACTTAGCCTTGTCCCATCAGATCAGACAGGGTCCGTAGAAACTAAGCCTTGTCCCATCAGATCAGACAGGGTCCGTAATAACTTGGCCATTGGTCAGGAAGCTGCTTCACCCCATAGGGACTCTGCCCATTGTGTAACCGTAGGACGAGGTCACTTCCTAACCCAAGCTCCATTTCCTCTTACCTCTGACCTCTTCCTTGTCAGCGTCCCAAATGGCACCCTATCCCCTACATAGTGCACTACTTTTGACCAGAGCCTTATGAGCCTTATGGGCCCTGGTAAATGGTAGTGCAGTACATAGTGAATAGGGTGCCATTTTGGACGCACATGGGGAGGATGACAGACTGTCCCAATCCCATTAAGTTACCATGACATCTGCTTCTCCGGATTTTGGATGGAAGAGGGGTTTGGTAACAGGGGTGTAGTGGATGTGCGTGTGTGTGTGTGTGTGTGTGTGTGTGTGTGTGTGTGTGTGTGTGTGTGTGTGTATGTTTATATCCCTGTGTGTGTGTGCGCTTATATGTGTGTGTTTGTGATTGAAATCAAATTCCGGCTGATCTACTTCATCTGTCTGTTTGTTTGGAGAGATTAGGGTTCACTTTATTGCCCCAAAAGAATCCCTTTAATGAGACTTACTCCCAGCTAAAGTATTTGTGTATTAGTGCCGTGGTATCTGTGGTGTCAGTGGGTGTTATCCTATGGGATCCCGGATGCTTCCTGGAGATCAGGCTGCTGATGGAATCGAGTGATCCCCTTATTAGACGGGAGAGCTCTGACTCAGAATGAGGTGAGGATAAGCGAGGAGTATGTGTGTGTGTGTGTGTGTGTGTGTGTGTGTGTGTGTGTGTGTGTGTGTGTGTGTGTGTGTGTTATCAGGGATGCTGCATGGGCTCAGAAAGATAGAGAAAACTCTGTGTTTGTGTTTATGTTCAACTTGTGTCTCTACTTAGCTTGTGGTCTTGGTTTGGAGTGTGTTGAGATGAAAGGGGCTCGGAGAAGATATATGGTTTCTGAAGAGTGAAGTCTGTGCGTTGGTGCTGAGAACAGGGTGTTTCCTTACGGAGGTCACTTGCTAGTCAAGTAAAGTCAGACAGTAGCACAAGGACCAATGTTTGTCAATGTTTTCTGAACTGAAAGTCTTGGATATGTTTTAAGTGATGTTTGTTATTACTGCACTGTATTGTGCTGTAGTAGGTAGGCTACTGTGTTGAACTGTACTGTGATATGCTGCTGTGGGACTATGCATATAGTATGTCTCTCGTGTGTAATGCCATTGTAATGCAACATTGGACTTCAATGGCATGAACACTTTGTGGTAAGAAAACTGTGATATGTTACTACAATGACATCAAAATGGATGAAAAGCATGACGTGATGGTCTAATGGTATATTATATATATATAGTATAAAACATCTGCAATTAAGTCATATTTTGTCTGAAATAGACAAATTGATCAACTTTATCAATCCAACATATATTTTTCAAAGGATAACATTTTGTATGTACGGAGAAGGTCGCAATTGTAAATGAGAACTTGTTCTCATCTTGCCTACATGGTTAAATAAAGGTTAAATAAATAAAAATAAAAAGAACAGCTAACTTACTTTGTGAAATATCTGGTTGTTTATATGGTTGATTCTGGCTTAATTTGGAGAGATAACCTCCTATCTTACCATGAAATGAATGATCGTCAATGGCATTGTTCTGACCACATAAACCATACTGTACATACATTTCTGTCCTTTTAATGTGTAGAGGGGGCATCAGCGTTACTCTTGAAGTGTTTGATTGCCCTTATTTGTAGAATTTGGAGGGGAAACAATCTCTCTAACCTGTCTCTCAATATATGAATGGGGCCCAATGTCTCAGTTTGCAACCCGTTAAGCCCAATGTTGCGTTTTTGCAACACTTATAAATCTAACTCTAGCTCTGGCTCAGAATGTTTGTTTCTCAATTTTCCATCCATCTCCATAATCATTACACCTTAGAGAAGACGGGAAAATATATTTTAAGTCATGTACTTGCATGGATGGCCTACAACATAGTATGCTTGTGTAGGGGACCAGTGTGGTGCCAGACGAGTGGACATCTTTCAAATCAAATCACATTGTATTTGTCACGTGCAGCGAATAATACAGGTACAACAGGTACAACCTTACCTTGAAATGTTTACTTACAAGACCTTAACCAACAATGCAGTTTTAAGAAAATAGAGTTAAATTAAAAATGAATATATATATTTTTTTAATGAACACAATAAAATAACAATAATGAGGCTATATAGACTGCCGTTCAAAAGTTTGGGGTCACTTAGACAAGTCCTTCTTTTTGAAAGAAAAGCACATTTTTTGTCCATTAAAATAACATCAAATTGATCAGAAATACAGTGAAGACATTGTTAATGTTGTAAATAACTATTGTAGCTGGAAAGCAACCATCACTCCTGTGTTCCAATGGCACGTTGTGTTAAGCTAATCCAAGTTTATCATTTTAAAAGGCTAATTGATCATTAGAAAACCCTTTTAAAATGATCTTAGCACAGCTGAAAACTGTTGTCCTGATTAAAGAAGCAATAAAACTGGCCTTCTTTACACGGAACCCAAACCGTCTGTGTGCGTGCGCCATCGTGCCCTATCGTGCGCTATCGTGCATACATTTATTTTTTCCCCCCACACCAAACGCGATCACGACACGCAGGTTAAAATATCAAAACAAACTCTGAACCAATGACATTCATTTGGGGACAGGTCAAAACGCATTAAACATGTATGGCAATTTAGCTAGTTAGCTTGCACTTGCTAGCTAATTTGTCCTATTTAGGTGGCTTGCTGTTGCTAGCTAATTTGTCCTGGGATATAAACATTGAGTTGTTATTTTACCTGAAATGCACAAGGTCCTCGACAATTAATTCACACATAAAACTGCCAACAGTATTGTTTCTAGTCATCTCTCCTCCCAGGCTTTTTCATCTTTGAACTTATATGGTGATCGGCATCTAAACTTTCATAGTATTACCACGGCAACTCTAGGCAGAGTTCCTCTTTCTAGTGGCTATGTTCTTTTGCCCATCTTATTCTTTTCTTTTTATTGACCAGTCTAATATATGGCTTTTTCTTCATTTTAATGGACAAAAAATGTGCTTTTCTTTCGAAAACAGGGACCTTTCTAAGTGACCCCAAACCTTTGAACGGTAGTGTACATTAAACATATATACAATGTTTCAAAAGCTACTGATGCCACGATAATCACAGCACGCACTACTAAGGGATACATCTGGGTCTAAGGAGATGAACCAGGTAGTGTTTGACATGATTTTATAGTTTAGGACCTGTACAGGATGCAGTTTAGGAAACATATATTGGCAACGTCGGGTCTCCCAGGGATATGCATAGTCATGGGTGAGAGACTGTGTGCTTTTCATTGAGACAGAGGCAGGGACACAGACGCAGGTTGATTAAGAAGCATCTCTGCCAGCTGATCCGTGAAGTGTGTGTGTGTGTTTGTGTATGTGCTAACGTCCTTGCATTCATGTGTGTTTGCGTGTATGCGTAACTGTGTGTCTGTGTGCTCCCGAGCATGTGTGCCTTGGAGGGTGTGTGGTTACGTCCCTGCATGTGTGTGTGTGTGTGTGTGTGTGTGTGTGTGTGTCCAAGTGTGTGTGTCCGTGTGTGTGTGTGTGTGAGATCACTACTCTGATCCGCTCTGCTGCATTGCAGTGCGTCCAGCCACATCCCCAGCCCCTGCCAGCCTGCCCGCCTGCCTGTGTCTGTAGAGTAGTGTATGTTGTCCAGGGCACTTCTCCAAGGTCACACAGGTCAATCTATCCCAATCTAGAACACACACATAGAGAGACAGTTGTTAGGTTAATCTATAAACACCCCAGAGATACACTGGATGTTTACAACCCATCTGACCGAGGTGACACACGCACACACGCACCCCCCCCCCCTCCCACACACACACACACACACACACAGTGTTTACTACCCATCAGAGGAGATGAACAGTGTACTTTTACGACCAGGTGATGAGGGGGATATTAGTGAGGCTGCTGGCGGCTACGCTATGTGCTAATGATGAACTCTGAGGTTTAGGGATTAACTTTCTGGGGTGATATGTAAGAATCTCTTTCCTGTAGGTTTGCCTTTAGTATATCATGATTAACTGTAGTTTTAGTATGAAGTAGGCCAGGGAGAGACTTTTTAGAAGTTATTAATTAATCTTACATTTCATTGCAATGAATCTATGGCATGTAGGCTAGAGAAACAACATTTTCAAAATGGAGCGACAGAGAAACTTGATTGATAGATTGATAATCAAGTTCTTCCGGATTCCCGTCTCACATTAAGCTCTCTGGTGCACACGCACACACACACGCTCACACACAGAGATCCCCACCTTTACCCCCTCCCCCCACACACACACCCTCAGGACGCAACACACTCATCCTCTAAATCCAGTGAGCCTGATTGTGATAAAGCACAAAGCAGCGTTCAAGGGCACGAATCAAACAAACGCTGAAATCCCAGTCCTCAGAGTTGTAAAACATCTTTCTGTGGCCGCCGAAGACGGAGAGCAGCGATTACTCAAGTGTTCAAGAGCCTTGAGAGGTCTAATACGCCGCCTCGGGAAGAAAACCACACAGGACGGCTTGTCATTGTCTTCTAAGATCAGTACTATACACAGCTCTGGAGATAACGTGAGACAAGCGTTTCTTCCTCTGGTATGAAGTGGATATATTGGTCTACGCTGGTGATTTCTATGAAGGCCAGAGGAGTTGGGGAATAAAGGTGTATTCATATTACCAGCAATAAGTAAGTTGTTTGTTTAGGGGAGATGCATTGGCATTGAGAAGTGTTTGCTGTTTAGAATGTACATACAGTGTATCTTCCCTATAGGCATAAGTCAAGACAGGAATACAATTTCTGCTTATATACCCAGCAGTCCAATTCATACTGACTCTACTCTTCAACTACGTTGTATAACAGTCATAATCGGAATTTCATACCAAATACAGACAAATACACACAGCCACCGGTCTCCGCGAGTGAAAACATATCGCTTTCCCTCTTACTCACAGCAAATCTCCTGCACTAGTGTGACAGGAAACAGGCCCAGTATACTGTGTGTGTGTGTGTGTGTGTGTGTGTGTGTGTGTGTGTGTGTGTGTGTGTGTGTGTGTGTGTGTGTGTGTGTGTGTGTGTGTGTGTGTGTGTGTGTGTGTGTGTGTGTGTGGTGTGTGAGTGAGAGGGACACAACACAGATAATATGGGCATTCATCTAACAGATGCCTCGTGTTATTCTGGGAATTGAAGTCTCTGTCGTGTCACTGAGCACACTGGGCTGCATCTGTGTGTGTGTGTGTGTGTGTGTGTGTGCGTGTGTGTGCACGTGCTCGTGTAACTGTGTATTTCTGTCTATGAGGAGTTGTGTGCTCATTGACCGTGCCAAATGTGACTTCGGGAAGCTTTTTGGTGTAAGACTGGCTCATCGAGCAGATACTCAAACCCAGTACGCTAGGGTATGTTCATTGTCGTTACATACGATTTGTTACAGGCCTGTGTCGTGTCCAGTGGGGGAATTCAAGGTTTAGCGGCTTCGTCGTGGATATCGATGGTATAGAATCAATTCAAAATTCTTACGGTATTTCTTCTACAATTTCACTTACAAGGAAAACAACTTGTCTTTCCACCCAAAGCCTTGTGGACTCTTGAATTGAGTTTAGCGACCATACGACGGCATCAAATGATGTACATTCAATTCCGCAAACTACAGTAAGCAATGTTGACGTTCAATGTTCTTCAAAGGCAGAGGAGAGATTCCAAACGCGGAAAAAGTCCACAATTTCCACCTCTCACAACAGTAACAACTGTACTTCAGTGAGCCTGCAAAGTAAATTGTTGTGTTTTTACCCCTGAGCCTCCTGTGGTGAATCTAAACCAACTGAGACAGGAAAGCACAGGCACAGTGGGACGCATAAACAGAGAGACCACCCGTCACTAAGGATATATCCTCAAAGCATCCCTCTTTTCCACCAAAGCATTCGCTTTTCCACTGTTTTGCACTCAGGGGCCCACTGCATACAGAGTAGCCAGGGTTGAACTGCAGGTTCTTTGGGGAAGTGATAGATAGAAACGACAAGTATACTGCAGAAGCAGTGGTGGAAAAAAATACTCTATTGTCAACTTGAGTAAAAGCAGACATACTTTAATAAACAATTACTGAAGTAAAAGTGAAAGTCACACTGTAAAATATTACTTGAGTAAAAAAGTAAGTGGTTTTAAATGTACTTAAGTACAGGGGTGGAAAGGTACTCAATTATAATACTTGAGTAAAAGTAAAAAGTAAATTCTATACATCAAATTCCTTGTATTAAAGCAAACCAGACGGCACAATTTTCTTGTTTTAAAAATGTACTGACAGACAGGCGTACACTCCAAAACTCAGACATAATTTACAAATGCAATATTTGTGTATAGTGAGTCCGCCAGATCAGAGGCAGAAGGGATGACAAAGCATTATATTGATAGGTGCGTGAATTGGACCATATTGCTTTCCTGCCTGAGCATTTTAAATGTAACAAGTACTTTTAGGTGTCAGGGAAAATGTATAGAGTAAAAAGTACATATTTTCTTTAGGAATGTAGTGAAGTAAAAATAAAAGTTGTCAAAAATATAAATAGTAAAGTACAGATAACCCAAAAAACGACTTAAGTAGCACTTTAAAGTATTTTTAATGAAGGAATTTACACCACTATCCAGAGGTTGTGTTATTCCATCTCAGTATCTTCTTCAACTTTCACCTATTTGAAAAATGTTTGTGTTAGGTAATCCAAACAAAAGTTGTGAATAAGAGTTGAATGAGCACATTTAAAGGTACAGTACAGTGCCTTCGGAAAGCATTCAGAAAGTATTCAGACCCCTGGACTTTAACCCATAATGACAAGGCATAAGTATTCAGACCCTTTACTCAGTACTTTGTTGAATCATCTTTGGAAGCGATTACAGCCTTGAATTTTCTTGGGTATGACGCTACAAGTGTGGCACACCTCTACTTGGGGAGTTTCTCACATTCTTCTCAGATCCTATCAAGGTTTGTCAGCTTGGATGGGGAGCATTGCTTCACAAGTTCAGGCTCTGGCTGGGTCACTCAAGGGCATTCAGAGACTTGTCGCGAAGCCGCTCCTGTGTTGTCTTGGCTGTATGCCTAGGGTTGTTGTCCTGTAGGAAGGTAAACCTTCGCCCCAGTCTGAGGTTCTGAGCGCTCTGGAGCAGGTTTTCATCAAGGATCTTTCTGTACTTTGCTCCATTCATCTTTGCCTAGATCCTGACTAGTCTCCCAGTCCCCGCTGCTGAACAACATCCCCACAGCATGATGCTGCCACCACCGTGCTTCACCGTAGGGATGGTGCCAGGTTTCCTCCAGATGCGATGCTTGGCATTCAGGCCATAGAGTTCAATCTTGCTTTCATCAGACCAGAGAATCTTGTTTCTCATGGTCTGAGAGTCTTTAGGTTCCTTTTGGCAAACTCCAAGTGGGCTGTCATGTGGCTTTTACTGAGGAGTGGCTTCCGTCTGACCACTCTACCATAAAGGCCTGATTGGTGGAGTGCTTCAGAGATGGTTGTCCATCTGGAATGTTCTCCCATCTCCACAGAGGAACTCTAGAGCTCTGTCCAAGTGACACTCGGGTTCTTGGTCACCTCTCCGACCAAGGCCCTTCTCCCCCGATTGCTCAGTTTGGCCGGACGGCCCGCTCTAGGAAGAGTCTTTGTGCTTCCAAACTTCTTCCATTTAAGAATGATGGAGGCCACTGTGTTCTTGGGAAACTTCAATGCTGCAGACATTTTTTGGTACGGTTCCCCAGATCTGTGCTCTGACACAATCCTGTCTCGGAGCTCTACGGACAAGTCCTTCGACCTCATGGCTTGGTTTTTGCTCTGACATGCACTGTCAACCGTGGGACCTTAAATAGACAGGTGTTTGTCCGTCTAAATCATGTCCAATCAATTGAATTTACCACAGGTGGACTCCAATCAAGTTGTCGAAACATCTCAAGGATGATCAATTGAACCCGCATGTACCTGAGCTGAATTTAGAGTCTCATAGCAAAGGGTCTGAATGCTTATGCTAATAAGGTATTTCTGTTTTTATCTTTGTCATCATGATGTGTTGTGTGTAGATCGCTGAGGAAATGTTTTTGCTTAATCCATTTTAGAATAAGGCTGTAATGTAACAAAATGTGGAAAAAGTCAATGGGTCTGAATACTTTCTGAAGGCAGTGTACATGGCAGCCAGGAGGTTTTCCCTGACCAGGATCAAATCTAGGCCCTGGTTATAGCCTTTGCTAGCCCCTCACATGACCACACGTACAACAACACCCCATTCTGATCTCTGTGTTATAATTCCCCAATGATGAACCAGAAAAACACCCCCCCCCCCCCACAGTACACAACCACACAACTGACTACTACCCCCTATCTATACCACACAACAGAACATAAACACCTTTTTACTAGTTGTAGGTCAAACATAGTCGGACATAAGGCACATTTTGTTAAGAATTCTCCTCGAGAACAATAGCAGCTAATTACCTCTTCTAATGACTGTTAGCGCCGCCGTGGCTAATGGCTGTAGGAGATACAGATCTCTCATTACCAAATCCTCCTCGTCGTATATATCCTCTAGCTGGAGGAGTGGCGTGTGTGTGTGTCCGGTAGCTGGAGGAGGAAAAAATATTACAACAAACTGCTGCTTCCCTGCTGGTGGGAACACTTCACACATTGATAATAGGGAGGACTGCTGGGCATAGTATCTATAGGCCATTTATATATATATATATTATATATATATATATATATATATATATATATATATATATATATATATATATATATATATATATATATTTATATTTCATACAGTATATGATTGTTGGTTAATAAGACAATGATTTCTCCACTTTGTCACTGTTGAACGCGGAACTAGGGAGAGCTCGGTTTGTTTTGGAAAGTTTGTTGTTTTCAAAGTGTATTGAAACATTTCTTAGTCGCTAGCTAACTTTTTAGCTAGCTACAAACCTTTTTTAGCTACTACTAAGGACCCCGCGACAAAGTTGGCATCAGTTGCTGGGACCTGCTTCTCTCTGTCCAGTGATCCTGCCGTCCAAGGCCGGGTCTGAGGAGATGCTAGCTAGCTGCCTATCAAGTTAGCGTTTCTTGAAGGCTTGAACGCAGCCCGTGACGTGGTTAGCCATTGTGGCTGTCTAGATCCCTGCTGTTTGTTGTGTTCAATCTTCCCTGTGACCTGCCCTGTCTGGAATTGCGAGGAGTAACAGTGTAACCTACGCTGCTAGATACCATGACAAATACCATGGTTTCTAACTGTTGAGGACAGTGGTGTCTCTCTATCACAGGTGAAGGATCTTTTAAACGAACAAAAAGAGATCTACAAGCAGTTGTTACAACAACAAGAAAAGAGCTTCAAGTGTTTTGTCCAAATACTTGTGGATTCAACTAATGAAAGAATGGACGAGCTGACCAGAGAGGTCCAGGACCTGAAGAACAGCTTGCAGTTCTCTTAAGGTCAGCTCAACGAGCTGAAACAGGAGAACGGCAAGATGACAACAATCTTAAGTCATTGAGAGAGGACATTGGTTCTGTGTGTGAATCCATGATAACAATGACGGATAAATCAGGCTTGAGGGACTATCAAGGCGGAATAACATGGTTGTGGACGGAATTGCAGAATCTCTACATGAGACCTGAGGACAAAGTGTGGGAAATGATCTCTGAGAAATTGAAGATGGACCACAGGAAGATTGAGGTGGAGCGCGCCCACAGTACTGGAAAAAACACCACGGGCCCAGATGACAGGCCCAGACTGATAGTGGTCAAGTACCTGAGGTTCGGGGTAGCAGTTCTGGAAAGAACCAAGAACTTGAGAGGAACGTATATCTTCCTCAATGAGGACTATCCTGAAGCTGTGCGCCAGAAGAGGAAAGAACTTATCCCAGCCATGAAAGCTGCCAGAGAGTGTGAGGACATTGCTTACATCTGCTATGACAGACTCATTGTCCACGCTCCCTCCCATAAACCTGGAAGGGATGAGCAAGCCAAGCCTATGTGTTCGTAGCTTCAAGCCCACACACACACACACACACACACACACACACACACACACACACACACACACACACACACACACACACACACACACACACACACACACACACACACACACACACACACACACACACACACACACACACACACACACACACACACACACACACACACACACACACACCAATTGATTCGTGGACTGCTGAATGTATATTTTTTCTCTTGCTTTGTTTGCTCTTTCCAGTATTATGTCTTTCTCTGGTAAGCTACCCAGGAAAGCACTGAAAATCGCCCATAGTAATATGCAGCCTTGGAAACAAGGTTAATGAAATCAATAACTTGCTAACATCCGATAACATTCATATATTCGCCATTTCTGAGACTTGGATAATTCATTTGATGAGACAGTAGTAGCAATACAAGGATATAACATCTATAGAAGAGACAGAAATGCTTATGGGGGAGGTGTTGCTGTATATATTCAGAGCCATATCGCTGTAATGCTTAGAGACAATCTTATGTCAAGTGTTATTGAAGTGTCGTGGTTGCAGGTTCACTTGGCACATCTAAAGCATTTTCTTTTGGGGTGTTGCTATCGGCTACCAAGTGCTAACAGTCTAAATAATATGTATGAAATGCTTGATAGTGTATGTGATGTAAACTTTCTTGGGGGCCTGAATATTAACTGCTTTTCATCAAGCTCAAGAGGAAGCTTCTCACTGTAACCAGTGCCTGTCATCTGGTTCAGGCTATTAATCAACCTACCCAATTTGTAAGTCGCTCTGGATAAGAGCGTCTGCCAAATGACTTAAATGTAATGTAAATGTCTACCAGAGTGTTTACAAGCACTACAGGAACAACATCATTCACATGTACTGATCACATTTTTACTAATACTGTAGAACTTTGTTCGAAAGCTGTATCCGTATCCCATTGGATGCAGTGATTACAATATAGTGGCTATATCCAGGAAAACCTCATTAAAATAGTGTATTGGAAATCACACAAAATATTTTGCTGTTACTTTTATGTGGATGATGTTAAAAATATTTGTTTGTCTGATGTGATTAAAAGGAGTATTCAGATGCTGCACTTGATGAATTTCTGAAATTGCTCCTTCCAATTAATGATGAACATGCACCTGTTAAGAAACTGACTGGTAGAACTGTTGAGGCTCCATGGATTGATGAGGAATTGAAAAGCTGTGTGGTTGAAAGAGACAGGGCAAAAGGAGTGGCTAATAAGTCTGGCTGCACATCTGACTGGTTGACTGTGACTGAGAAATGATGTGACTAAAACGCAACAAAAAGAAGAAGAAACTGTATTATGATGTCAAGATCAATGATTTAAACTTTGGATGGAACTTTAAATGATATTATGGGCAGAAACACAAATTCAACTCCATCTTTCATCGAATCAGATGGATTATTCATCACAAAACCAGTTGATGTTGCCAATTATTTTTGGGCAAACTTAGGCAGGAAATGCCAACAATGAACATTGAGCCATCGCATTAATGCATAAAAATACAAATCATGAAATAAAAGCATTTTAAGTTTGAATTTTGTAAAGTTAGTGTGGGAGAGGTGGAAAAATGATTGTTCTCGATCAATAATGACAAACCTCCTGGCATTGACAACTACCATCTGTCATATCTTTAATCTGAGCCTAGAGGAAAGTCTTTATTCCCTTGTCCTTGCGGGAAGCCAAAGTCATTCCTCTACCCAAGAGTGGTAAAGTGGCCTTTACTGGTTCTAACAGCAGGCATACTGTATAAGATAGCTGCCAGCTCTTAGCAAACTGTTGGAAAAAATGATGTTTGACCAAATACAATGCTATTTCTATATAAACAAATTTACAAAAGACTTTCAGCATGCTTATAGAAAGATAATAAGAAGATTGTGGGAGCTGTACTGTTAGATTTCAGTGCAGCCTTTGATATTATTGACCATAACCTGTTGTTGAAAAAACGTATGTGTTATGGCTTTTCAACCTCTGTCATATTGTGGATTCAGAGCTATCTATTTAACTTAACTCAAAGGGTTTTATTTAATGGAAGCTTCTCTAATGTCAAACATGTAAAGTGTGGTGTACTGCAGGGCAGCTCTCTAGGCCCTCTACTATTTTCTATTTTTACCAATGACCTGCCACTGGCATTAAACAAAGCATGTGTGCCCATGTATGCTGATGATGCAACCATACATGCATCAGCAACCACTGCTAATGAAGTCACTAAAACCCTTAACAAAGAGTTGCAGTCTGTTTTGGAATGCGTGGGCAGTAATAAACTGGTCCTGAACATCTCTAAAACTAAGAGCATTGTATTTGGTACAAATAATTCCCTAAATTCTAGACCTCAGCTGAATCTGGTAATGAATGGTGTGGCTGTTGAACAAGTTGAGGAGACTAAATTATTTGGTGTTATCTTAGTTTGTAAACTGTCATCGTCAAAACATATAGGTTCAATTGTTGTAAAGATTGGAAGAGGTCTGTCCGTAATAAAGAGATGCTCTGTTTTTTTGACGCCACACTCCAAAAAGCAAGTCCTCAGGCTCTAGTTTAGTATTATATTGATTATTGTTCAGTCTTGTGGTCGAGTACTGCAAGGAAAGACCTAGTTAAGCTGTAGGTGGTCCAGAACAGAGCGGCTCTTCAATGTAATCAGAGGGCTGATATAAATATGTTAGTCTCTCTTGGTTAAGAGTAAAGAGTTGAGGAGAGACTGACTGAAGTATCACTTATTTTTATAAGAAACATGTTGAAAATCCCAAATTGTATGCATAGTCAACTTACACACAGCTCTGACATACACACATACACACCAGGGGTCTTTTCACACCCCAAAACCCAGGACAAATTCAAGAAAGTGTACAGTATTATATATTGCCATTACTGCATGGAACTCCGTTCCATCTCATTTTGCTATAGTGAACAGCAAACCTGGTTTCAAAAAACAGATAAAGGAACACCTCACGGCACAACGCCTCTCCCCTATTTGACCTAGATAGTTTGTGTGTATGTATTGATATGTTGGCTACGTGTGCCTTTTGTATTTATTTATTTATGAAGTTCTGTCCTTGAGCTGTTGTCTATTAATGTTCTGTATTATGTCATGTTTCATGTTTTGTGTGGACCCCAGGAAGAGTAACTTCTGCTTTTGCAAGAGCTAATGTGGATCCTAATAACATACCAAATACCCCAAATTTGCCAGTGTATTAATGCATGAGAGGTCAGTTTGTTTTGTAACTGTGGGACTAAATAGTGTTGTTGTAAAGTTGACCTTTTTCTGACTAGTGTTGAGGACGAGCAATCAATGATACTTCCACACCGAATGTTGGATGTCAGATGCAATCTCTCATGGTAGAACCTCACAACTTCACAGTCACACCTTTCTCGATTTCTCTACCCGTTTCTCTGTCTCCTCCTCTTCTCTCTCACGCCCTTCATCCCCCCTCTCTCTCAGGTGTGGGTGGGCAGAGGAAGCCCTCACGTGGCATGGCAAGGCGACAGGAAGCTAGGTGCGGCAATGGCATACTGTTATTATCACAGGTTGACATGTTGTGACTGGCAGCTGCAGATAGAGAAGAGCAGGGGGCTGATCTGGGAGGAAGAGATCCACCATTGAGAAGGAGAGATGGGGGGAGGGAAGGAGGGATGAAGAGAACCACCACTGAAAAGGAGGGATGGAGTGAGGGAAGGAGGGAAGAAGTGACCCACCAGTGAAAAGCGGGGATGGAGGAAGGGAAGGTGGGAGGAAAAGACCTCTGTCTCTTCTAGACTTGGGAGAGTGGCCAGCCTAAAGCTCCCATGACTATGACATCATTTGCTCCCGTGTATTCTATGCCTAACCAAGGAAAATAGCCCCTATTGATATTTGTCAACTAATGAATTCGGTTTGATTTTCGCCACTGGATTGCAACAAGATAATGTCACTTGTATTGGATGAGATAGCACTTACCAGTGGAATAATGAATTGGCATTGTCTAATGATGGAAAATGCCCTTCTGGCCGATTGTCAATCCGCCAGAACAGATCTGGCCTTTAGATAGCTTCACAACAACCTCAGAAACAAAGCACACAGTGAGTGGACAAAGTGATTAGCCGAACTGACGATCCGCAATATATATTGCCTTTAATTTCCGTAAACATTCAAAGCTATCTCTCTCAAAAATCGAATGACAAGACCGGAAGCTTCCCTCCATTGGAAGCAGTGATGAGCAAAGATGAAGCTATAAGCCATCCTCTTCCCGCCCACCATCTGTTGATTAAACACTAAAACACCACTGTGCTTCGTGTTGTTGCACTGTGTCTAACCTCCTTTCCCATTCCCTTACAATGTCATTATCTAGCATTCGATTGAACTCAACAACACAACAACACGACTAGCTAGCTAACAGCTGCACTTTGTAGTTTTTCACTCCCTTTAAACGCTAATGCTAACTGATGCCGACATACACTTGCTTAGCGATAATGCTAACTCTCTCTCTCTCTCTCTCCTATTACTGGCAGATTTAACTCAATGAACAAATACACTTTTAACATGATATCTATAGGTTCAGCTTATAGACTAGTGCATTACATGGCTATAGATTTAGCTTAATAAACAAACTGACTTTGACTGGCTTGTGACATCGATAGGCCTAAATGGTTTCAGTACGAAAGGGAGGACATACCGATATGGCTAGCAATAATTAGCCATTTTCTGTACATTTTGTGTAGTATAGCTGCAAAGCTAATCCATCTGTCATGTGGTGAGGACATTCTCCCAAATACTGCAACCAAACTCCATTGGGCTTCAGGATTCAACCTGTGGTACCATTTTGCTTCTTACTCCCAAAGTGACAATTAGACACAGGGCCACAGATTCAAATAGCCCTACAGAGAAATAAACCTCAATTTCGGATCATTTCACTGTGGTACTTTAGCTGCGGGGCCCTGAAATGAAAGCCATGATGTATCCTGGGGGGATATTCAGGACAGCTCTGTATCCTACAGTTCGTGACACGTCATCGCAAGTCCATTTTCTGTGTGCCTTAAATTAGCCCCCAAAAATATCCTGGAAACAATTGTGCATTTCCCACTGCCACAGAAACAACGTATCCCCATTTACCAAAAGTGATATGCAACAGCTGCCAAAAAGTATCTATTGTATGCTGAGTACATTACACTGCAAGTTGGAGAAGAATGAGGCGACTGGGAAAAATGAACTGCAGTGCATTTCGGTAATGATTTCAGGGAATGTGACTTTCACATGGAGTAATAATGTGTTCGATGGGGCCCACAGTACCTTTCTGGTGACTCAGTCAAAAAGCTCTAAGGTATAGGAATATCCATCTCCATCAATACACCCATGATAGTTCATTATTACACATTACACCTAACGCCATCTGCTTTGGCAGGAGCAACGGCACCCAGGAGTTGCAATTCAATACACAATATTCACTGATGAGATCATTTTGAAGTTTTTTAAATGCCAGGGGACAATGGGTCAGATATTCATATTCTCAGGTGTCACACACACACACACACACACACACACACACACACACACACACACACACACACACACCATAATCTGTTCATCTGTGTGGTGTACTTCAACATGTCATTAGTGTCTGATGGAATGAGGAGGGACAGGTATCTTTCCAATGAGACAGACAGGCAGGCAGGCAAAGGCTTTGGCAGATTTGTTTGGGCTTATCTCTCGATGTTGATAGAGAGGAAGAGAGAGAGAAAAGAGAGAGAGGTAAGGGACGTTAAAGAGAAAAGGAGGGATAGAGGTAGAGAGAGATAGAGAGGGAGGGGCCCATGTAAGGCAAATGTCATAACACATATCTCCCTTCCCTTCCCCCTACAATGTCCTTATCTAGCATTTGACTGATCCAGACAGCACAACAACATGGCTAGCTCTCTCTCTTTCTGTCTCTCATTCTGTCTCCCTCCACTTCTCATTATGTTTCCCTCTACCTCTCTCATTCTGTCTCACTCTCTCAGGCCTCTCTCATGTAATATCAGCCAGCCTTCACAGGCTCAGCTAAGTAACTGTCAATCAGGCTAAGTTCTGTCTTAGTTTTCCACCATATTCCCCCTGTGTGGGCGTGCACAAATGTACATGCAAAAAAGGCATACACAAACATTAACACAAGGACACATCATTGTAATGTGGCACTGATACTGACAGCACACCGTAGTTTTTCTCTCTCTGTCAATCAGTTTCTGTCTCTCATCCCTCTCTATTTCTATCCTCAGATCTCTCTCTCTCTCTCTCTCTCCACGTGCCAAAGGTCTTTGTAAAATATCTGCATACGCACATAAACACAACCTGCATCTTTCTTTATTCACATCAAATATACTGTATCTCTCCTGAGAATCACAGAGGTCACTGCCTCCCTGGTGGAAACGATAGTGCTAGATTTTGATTTGGGTCCAACACAGTGACATTTCCCAGTTCTTTGGCAAATTTGACATTGGAGCTTTTTAGATGTCTGGTTAGTGGATATGACACACACTCTGTGACCCTGTGATTAGACAGACAGACAGACAGACAGACAGACAGACAGACAGACAGACAGACAGACAGACAGACAGACAGACAGACAGACAGACAGACACACACACACACACACACACACACACACACACACACACACACACACACACACACCCTTTAATCCCCCTATGCTCCTCTGATACCTCCTTTGATCTCACACATACACCCCTCCCCACCACAACACACAGCCTCTTCCCTGCCCCAGATTCCTTCTCTCATGTGTCCCATCTCTCTCTATGCGTCCTTGTTCCTGATGCTCCATCCATCCATCCCTCCCTCCCTCCTCCCTCTCTTTTCAGACAGGAAGCTTTATCATCAAACCAGCCGCCTGAATGTCTGAGAGTTGCCGTGTCAACAACACACCACTAAATGGCTTTTTCCAGGACCCATTTGGCTCTGCATCGATTAAACAGGCCCAGGTCGTGATGGTTATAGCTGTGTGCATGCCTGTGTGTGTGTCTCTGTGTGTGTGTGTGTTCTGTGGGATTTTGTGTGTGTTCGTGTGTGTGTGTGTGTGTGTGTGTGTGTGTGTGTGTGTGTGTGTGTGTGTGTGTGTGTGTGTGTGTGTGTGTGTGTGTGTGTGTGTGTGTGTGTGTGTGTGTGTGTGTGTGTGTGTGTGTGCGTGTCCGTGATGGGTGATAGCGGGAGGAGAGAACCAGGCCAGTTCTCCATCCCTTCAGTCTGTGTGGGATCTGTCAGCATGTCAGACCCAGTGATGAAGTGACCCGACTGGGGCAGAAATATCAACCTGGGGTGGAGGGAGTGATGGAGATAGAACGAGGCAGGGCTGCACCTTGACACCAGTAAATATTGGAGGCTGGGCTGTTTAGGGACCTGTCAAAGGCTTGGTATTGATTTTCTCCTGGCTGGGCAGCGGTAAACAAGGGAGGAAGACTATCATACAGCAGAATAACATGTGAAGGGCTGTGTTATAGATCAGTTCACATAATATAGAGGGTACAGTAGATCTCTTATAAAGCGACGTAGCTTTAATTGTTTGTTGTTGATGTGTCATACCGTCAGATCAATGGTGGCAGTAGTTACTGCTGAGCAAGTATTGCAGTGGATTTCATTTAATGAGAGATATCGATTTAATTGGAACGCAAGCAATCTAAATCTGTTGTTATATCATGACAAAGCTAGTTGACCATTATGGGGTTTAAAAAATGTGGGACAATAAACTGTCTGTGTGGCGAACCCACAGATCACCGACCCTTCCAGGTGGGAAACCTCTTCATCATGTTCTCCGAAGAGGCTAGACCCCGGTGGTCTCAAATAGCAAAACAAGCCTCTTAAAATTTAAAAAATGGCTAGTCGTGTGTCGTCAGTTGTGGTTAGTGGAGATGGGAATCAAACGAACGGCTTACAGGTTAAGGGAAGCATTGAAGGCATTGTATGCGTCCCAAATGCAATCCTAGTCCCATAGGGCTCTGGTCAAAAGTAGTGCACTATGTAGGGTATATGGTGCCATTTGGGACGCATTTTAATGTGCTAGCCTCACGGCTACACACAATGGTAGGGAAGGGTATCAGGGTGTTGTTCATTAGGCAGGAAATGTAAGAAAACAGATTGAAACAGGGAGAGACTACCTGATCTTGTCCAATAAGAAAAGCTTGTGTCCGCCGTGAAACGCTAGGCTACTGTGTGCCTGAACGAGTACGGCTCACTGCAATAAGTTCAGTCCCAGAAAGTTAAAAACATACGAAGTAGAGGGTATTATGTAAACTCTCTCTTTTGAGACAAATAGTAACAGACAGCTGGCCTTAAATGGAACACAGACATCTCTCAATACCGGTTCTGTAGGTTTGCAAATTCACAACTCAAAGTGATCGGTCTGTTTTGATTTACCCATATGCACAATTCAGTGTGTTTGACAAAAAAACTGAATTTCATGACAAGTCCCTGCGTGGTGTTTTTAGTATGGCTGATATCCCAGCAGAGCTTGGATTGCAATATGTCATATTCAGTAGAACTCATATGATACACACCCTTGTAGCTGAAGGATGTTTGTATTGTTGTGGATGGATGCCGGTCTAAGTCCCCTACCACAGTAACACTACTAATATTTCTTTGAATAGAAGTACTTGTGGACTTTTCAAAGAAGTACGCTCTTGTTGAGTGTGAGGAGGACGCGCACCCACACCCACACTTCCCCTCGCCCCCCTCCGAATACATCAGTCTGCCAAGCCCAATCAAAGGAACCACCAAGGAGCGAGGGGGGGGGGTAGCCAAATCCAATCTCGATATTGATTTGAGGAGGTGTGAGGGAAGACGGAGGGGAAGTGTGTGTGTGTGCTCCTGTGTGTGCATGTGTGTCTAACTGTGTGTGTGTGTGTGTGTAAATGCTTTGCTGTGTGTGTGTGTGTGTGTGTGTGTGTCTGTGTGTGTGTGTAAATGCTTTGCTGTGTGTGTGTCCTCTCATACACTGCATCTCTAACATGCATGCTGAAGAGGCTGTTGTCTCCACACCCCGGCGGTGTCTAAATTGAGGATAACATCTCCATCATCCATCCTGCCCAACATCTAAACATGGCCCCCTAAGGCACCGGGACGTGGCAGTGCTGTCTGGAACCATCACTGCACCCCACTGACACACACACACACACACACACACACACACACACACACACACACACACACACACACACACACACACACACACACACACACACACACACACACACACACACACACACACACACACACACACACACACACACACACACACACACACACACACACACACACACACACACCCCAATGACAGGAAAACGATGACAGCCACCAAAGGAAGTGACATCGAACATCTGACATCGGATTAATGTAACTGGACACTGGTTCTCGATTGGTAATTAATACATTGATTTAATTAATTTGGTATTTTGAATGTGACCTTTCTTACTCCCAATAAACCAGAGAATAGTGACTGTCAGTATTTGTCATGTCGCTTCCAATGCAGTCGTGAAATGAACGCCAGTTAATTAAGCTTTGTCACACTAATTTGAGAGAATATCTGAACATTTGTCAAATGCTTGCAAAAGCTTTTAACACAATAAAAGCCCACATCCTCGAACTAACCTCAATGACCTACATTAAGAAGTGGATTAACAATGTATTGTCCAGCTAAAATACCACATACAGTATATAACTCTTATATAACTAAACATTGGCTAATTCACTTGAAATCAATATCAACTATTTAAATCACTGTAAAATGCCTTATTTATAGTCAATCTGTCTTTCCTCCCACATGAAGAGGAGACATTTCCCCCGCTGTCTCACATAGCATCAGCAAACCGAGGGATAGAGGGTGTGATAGGTAGAGAGAGAGAGAGAGTCCTCTCTATGACTTTGCACTTTTTTCCTTGTTAGGGGAGCATTCTGTCTGAGGAACACATACACACACACACACAAAAACACACACACACACACCGCCTCTGAGACAGCGCCCGGCCCAACGTGCGTGTGATCGGATTCACTAATGAGGTTACCGCAGCGATAATTGACGGCCATTTCAAATGTAGGGAGTCATTATATTGGGGCTTGGATGGTTTTAATGAGCATTATGGATGCAAAACCAATGCATTTTATATGAATCAAACAAATAAACCAAAACAGGGAGATGGAAGGACAGAGGGAAAGGAGGGGCGAAACAAAGCTAATGGGGTTGGACTAAACAGGAGGAGGAGAGGACAGATGAGACACAATGTTCCGTTTTTTTAGAGATTTGTCTTTTCTAGATACTTCATATAGCAATTTCAATTAGTACTTGCTTTCCTGTTAATGTTATTTATTTATTGAATTCTTATTTCTTAGCGCCGCAGGAAATGAATAGGTTATCAACTGTTTTCTAACATGTTCACACTCTTGCCAAACATCAGCTACCGTACAGTGTGTGTGTGTGTGTGTGTGTGTGTGTGTGTGTGTGTGTGTGTGTGTGTGTGTGTGTGTGTGCGTGCGTGTGTGTGTAGGCTAAATGCACCATTGGCTCTTCTCACAGACAAACTATTGATATTTTGTGTCCACAGCAGTGCAAGAGGGGATTATTTTCAGATTTCAGATTTTCCAGACAGATGGGCTTTCACTCTCACATGCAATTTAGATCAATGACACCAGAGGATGCAGAGAATCCACTAATACATGACAATACATGCAGTTATCCATTGGGCCTTTTTGCAGGTAGACAAGCCTCACTGAAAGCTTTCTGTGTGTTTGTGTGTGTGTGTCCATATGCGCGTGGCTGTGTGAGTGTGCGTGTGTGTGTGTGTGTGTGTGTGTATAAGTATCTGCGAATGGGAACACAATGTCCCGAGGACAGTCTTGAGGCACAGTGAGCGTGTCAGCCCATCCAGCCCCTAAGGAGTGTACTGAGAGAGAGAAGCTGCTGGTCCAATCAGTGCCCTGTCTGCAGAATGCTGCCCGCAATAGCATCACAGCGGGGGACTGACTATGACATCAGAGGAACTACATGGAACAACCCTGCTGATTCCCACCCTGCAGGTCAGGTGTGTTAAGACACACAGATAGTGACACACACGTAGACACAGGCACACATGTACTCAGGCATGTATATATTTACACCCTGAGACTCCAACGGATATCTCACATCTCCACACTAAATCTCTGATACCAGCAATCAGACAAATACCTCCACCTACTAAATAATCCCTCATGTCACATCAACCCACACAGTAAACATTCTCTCACTCGCAGCACAGAATTTCGACTCTGCTAACCTCTGGTCCTTCTCCAACCCACTGTACAGCTCTTATAACCTCTGGTCCTTCTCCAACCCACTGTCCAGCTCTTATAACCTCTGGTCCTTCTCCAACCCACTGTCCAGCTCTTATAACCTCTGGTCCTTCTCCAACCCACTGTCCAGCTCTTATAACCTCTGGTCCTTCTCCAACCCACTGTCCAGCTCTTATAACCTCTGGTCCTTCTCCAACCCACTGTCTAGCTCTTATAACCTCTGGTCCTTCTCCAACCCACTGTCCAGCTCTTATAACCTCTGGTCCTTCTCCAACCCACTGTCCAGCTCTTATAACCTCTGGTCCTTCTCCAACCCACTGTCCAGCTCTTATAACCTCTGGTCCTTCTCCAACCCACTGTCCAGCTCTTATAACCTCTGGTCCTTCTCCAACCCACTGTCCAGCTCTTATAACCTCTGGTCCTTCTCCAACCCACTGTCCAGCTCTTATAACCTCTGGTCCTTCTCCAACCCACTGTACAGCTCTTATAACCTCTGGTCCTTCTCCAACCCACTGTCCAGCTCTTATAACCTCTGGTACTTCTCCAACCCACTGTCCAGCTCTTATAACCTCTGGTCCTTCTCCAACCCACTGTACAGCTCTTATAACCTCTGGTCCTTCTCCAACCCACTGTCCAGCTCTTATAACCTCTGGTCCTTCTCCAACCCACTGTCCAGCTCTTATAACCTCTGGTACTTCTCCAACCCACTGTACAGTGACTAACAACATTAATGTAGTCAGTTATATCATCGGGTCAAGTGAAAGCTCCAGCGCCAGCTCCTTAGTATAGGCCAGTAATTAGAAACCGTGTGTCAGCCTATTACTGCTAAATGCATGTACACACACACACACACACACACACACACACACACACACACACACACACACACACACACACACACACACACACACACACACTCCTATTTTCCCACGGTAACACCAACTCAAATGCTCCTGTGATCTGCCCGGTTCCATTAAGATGGATTACTCCCCTTTACATAATCATCTTAAACTGATTAATAGAGTGTGGGAGACTTGTGGAAGGTGACTTTTGTTCATCTCAGAGGCATATTTCTATTCTGTCTAAAAGCCATATGAGGGTAGAGTATTGTCCATCTCTCCAGTGGCTCCTGGGGACAACAGGCCCCATTAGGACTTAGCAGTTCTCTCTTTCTAAGACGTTACCTCATTGTGGGCTTCCTTATTAGGGTTGTGAAGGGCACTTTAAGACGACACTGTGGCAGGATAGGAGTCGGTGTTAAAGAGGATTGGAATCAACACTAACAGACACGCATGTGGCGCTGAAATGATAAGGAATTGGAATTGAACATAGTGTGACATGCCTTCTATATTCTAGTTGAACTCTTGCTAATGTTAATTTTGGGTGTGCATGCGCACGCCCGCACACACACGCCCGCACACACACACACACACACACACTGTAGCGGTCTGCAGAGATCCTGTACCAGTTAACAATAGCGGTCCGGGATAGTACTGTAGCTACTGCAGAGGCCATTTGCCACCTCCTTTATGAAGAGACGCAGTGCGCAGGGCTGGCTGCATAATGAAACACAACCCTGGCTGGAACAGTACAGGGACTATACAGTGTTCATCATTTGGGCCTTAGTCTGCTGAAAAACTCTGTACCCTGGTTACAATACAATGTCCTAAATTCTGGTTAAAAATACAAGGATTACAATATGTGTTCCCCAGATAAAACAGCTCTGTTATAACCTCCTTTATGACTAAGACATGGTACATCCTGTATCATTAGAAACATCACACTACATTTTCACAAAAAATACAAACACAAAGTTTAAAAAGTGGTTTGTGCAAGTTATGGTTGTCCATAAAGCCAGTCTCTTCAGTAGGCAGATACAGCCAGTGAAGGGTGAGTCTCGTGCTGAATTCAAAAACCAGGCAGCCATTTGAGAGAGAGAGAGAGAGAGAGAGATAGAGACAGGGGTGGCGTAAACTCTAATTACACAATAACTGCCCCTTTTTACCTTATATGGCCAGGAGACATCCTGCTCTGATCATGTGACTTCCTGTATGACTGAAAACGAAAGGGAAACAGATCACTTCTATTTATATTCCTTTTACCAGTAACAACTTCCTTTGGTGTAAAGTAATCTGTCTGGTGAATCACTTTTACCTGAATCACCCTTCAGAGATCCACACCAATCTGTCATTAAGTGAACTAACTAATATAGAACCATATAACTTGGACTTGGTTTTTTGGTGAGTATTTTATCCAACTTAACCTTTTCAAATTGCAGCTGTTTTATACCCTGTTTTGATATGCTGTAGGTAAAATGTAGTTTATTTCCTTCTGTCAGGACCCGGTTACGAACCCGGGTCTCCGGTGTGAGAAACAGTCACTTAACCAACTGAGCCACGAATAGTCAGCAGAACCCAGAAGATGAGGCAGACACAGCAGTACTTGAGACGGTGTATTTAATAAAGTAAAAAGTGAAGTCCTTCAGGAAAACATGTAACTCCACAAGCTCAAAAGGAATTCCACAAGAACAAGGCAATCCACAAGGTAATCCTCCAAGACAAAAAGGCAAATCAACAAGGTGGTAGGTATAGCACAAAAAGCCTCAAAAGATACTCAAAAATAAATAAACAAGAACAAAAAACAGAATTCCACAAGAGCGTCCACCGGGATCAACAAGAACACACAGAACACTAGGGCTGGGTGCTAACATACAAACACAGAGCAAAGAACTGAGGGAAACAAAGGGTTTAAATACAATCAGGGGAAACTAGGCACAGGTGCAAATAATAATGGGGATCAAGGGAAAGCAAAAGGTCAAAAAGCACAATGGGGGCATCTAGTGACCAAAAACCGGAACAACCCTGGCCAAATCCTGACACCTTCTATATATTTTGACACACTTATTTGTGGTCAGGGAGGGAATTCCTTAAAATTGGGGACGATATGGCCATGTGGAGAGGAGATTACTTTACTACTTCTGCTGTGGCACGAAGAATGGGTCTATTAGGGCCACGGAATGGCAGAATCTACATCATGTACCATGGCACCTCTTGGTGGGCTGCACAGAAAATCATGGCCAAAGGTTTTTGTCCGTCCAAGTGTGGCATGTTGGGGCAGGGTGTGTATCTAAGCCGGGACCTGGAGAAGGCTAGTAGATACCCCCTGGACCTCACTGAACACCAGAAGGTTGTCATCAAAGTTAAAGTCAATGTGGGCAAGGTGAAAACAATAGACCGCCAAAGCCACCCTTTGCAGAAGACATGGCATGACGAAGGTTACGACTCAGCCTGGGTTCCTCCTAACTGTGGCATGGTGAAGAGTGGTTTAGAAGAGACCTGTGTCTGGGACCCAAACCGCATTACTGTTTTAGACACCATCAAATCAAAAACAGAACCCACCTTACAAAGTGAGGACACTGATGAGGAAGAGGATGGGGAGGATGAAGAGGACACTGAGGAGTAGGAGGATGAAGAGGACACTGAGGAGGAGGAGGATGAAGAGGACACTGAGGAGGAGAATGAAGAGGAGGAAGAGGGGGTGGAGGGAGACGGAGAGAAGGAGGATTATGAGGAAGAGGGGGTTGATGAAGAGGAGGAGGAGGAGGAGGATTTTGAGAAAGAAGGGGTGGAGGGAGAGGAGGAAGCAGACGGGGACACTGAGGAGGAGGAGGATGAGGAGGGAGAGGAAGAGGAGGAAGCGGATGGGGACACTGAGGAGGAGGAGGAGGAGGAGGGAGAGGAAGAGGAGAAAGTGGATGGGGACACTGAGGAGGATTATGAAGAAGAGGAGGAGGACTCATGGTGAAAATAAGCAGACAATTCTATGAAGTCAGTGGTGTTTTTAATACATCTACTCTCCCTCTTTCAGGCTGAGGGACAGAAGTCACCATCATTGTAAAATGTTAGCTAATTTGTTGTTTTAGGAAAGTAATTTCTGTAGATGTTTACTTACATTAAAGTGATTCATTTACATGTGGCCCACACGTGTGAGACATGATAATGGTCATGATTAGGGACATTCGTTTTTTTTCCTGACCACAATGGCCTGACCAGGAAAAACTCCAGGCTCTGGTTATGATACACATATTTTGGGAACCAGAGATGTTCCTGGTCAGGTACGTCATACTTGATATAAGTTGAAAGAAGACTGCAAGTGCTTCACATGTACTGTATAGCCAGAGGATAATAAACATGTTTTTGCACTTGCTGACCTTTGGTGGAAAAGCTATTACCATGCTGACATCAGACATCAATCTAACAACCATAGAAATATGGCTGAAAACAAAGCTAAGCCTGTCGACTATCTACGTATTCAGACATTATACTGTGTGTTACAATCTAGCCAGACATACAATCATAACACAAAACATTATTCAACCCTTCTCCATCCTTGCACAGTGGGGGAGCTGTATAACACGTACTCACACAGACACACACACAAACACACACACAATGCAACAACATGTCCAGCCCTGGTCTGTTAATCTGTGTGGTCATCCTCTAAGGTCAGGGCTGACACACATCTCCAGCACTGCTGACAAAGCTTTCCTCAGTGTGCTGTTACCAAAACGTCTGTGTGTGTGTATGTGTGTGTGTGTGTGTGTGTTTCCCAATGTGTGCGTGTGCCTACTAGCTCACCCACCAGCACCGCACACCGCCTGTCACCACACAGCACAGCCAAATCCCCTTGTATACCTACCCCTGTCTCCCTCCTCTCACTGGCTGGCTAACGGTTTGTCTCCCCTTCCACCCCCAACTCACCCATCTCCACTGCCTGGCTTCCTCACCTGTTAAGACTTTCTCCACACAGGAATGACGAGGGAACATGGGGTTCTTGATGAAAATGCATATTCTGACACCCGCATTGACGGATATTGTGGCCTTACCGATACAGAGGCAATCAGACACAGACACACACACACACATTTTGTTCTTCTATCTTCATGGGGATTGTCATGACGTTGGCCTGGGGGTAGGTTTATGACAGTCATAAATACCTCTTCCCCTCTTTTTCCTCTCTCTACCCTACTGAGGTTACATTTGCAAAACCCTTTGGTTAACATAGAGATTCTGGGAACATCAGAAGGTGGGGGGAAATGAACTATATTCTGGTAATCTGATCAATTGAACATATGCGGTGGTACTTAATGAATATGATGTCAGTTCGGTTGTCATCTGAGACATTCTCATCAATGATAAGATGACATAAACTCTACAGTGGAAAGTCTACACATCAGAGTTATCGGATTCACATGGAATTGTTATTCAATTTAAATGTTTGAATATGAAATTATTTGTGATTGGATGAAATGTGATTTTAGCTTCTAAAATGTGAGATGTGGGTTTTCATAAGATAGGGCTGATCAATCAGTGGCCCGCCCTGAAAAGGGACATGAGCTATAAAACCTTTCAAACACGCCCTATTCTCCCTTCCTATATAAGCCCTTGACGACAATAGAACTTCCTGCTCCGGGGATGTAGGATGACGGTCCTTTGTCAGAATGGTTCAGATAATAACTACAGAACGAAGCCAACATCAGTGTGAGCTTTAGTTGCGAATGGTATGAACTTTGAACTCTTATTCACTACAGAAGTGATACCTCCTAGCCGGTGAGTTAGCAACCGCAGCTGCAAACGCAGGTTAGGAAGGAACAGACAGAGTATCCCGTATACCACACAATGATGTTACTACAACGTATCCAATTGATCACCAGAGACATTCTTCAAAGGACTCGGTTGGGCAACACAGCCTTCCATCTACCACCGACCTACCGAAGCGCAGCTCAGAGTAAATATTTATTGCATTTTCCAAATGGTAATTTAGAATGCATAAGATACTGTATTTACGATAGCACAGCTTTGCCCTTCGTTCCCCAGTCTTCCCGATCTTTCACTCAACCCAGCCCCTTTTCTTTTGTGTAACAAGCTGTCATATCTGTTCCGCCCGCTAGGGAAGTTTTCCTTTATGACGTAATTTGTAATCAAGTTATGATTTAATTATGTGTATGTGTAATTCTGTGTGATTAGTTATGTATTTAGTAAATAAATGATTAAACCCAATGTTGTATTGCTGATTCAACTTGTTAGCCAGGGTTCTTGCAGATAACCAAGAATTTACAACTTTCAGATGAGACTGAAGTAAGATGACAATTGATATTGATTGCTATTGATGTAAAATATTACTAGGTATTTAAGAGTTTATTCGGATGATAACAGCTCAATAAATATTATTTTGTGGTGCCCGACTCTCTAGTTAATTACATTTACATGATTAGCTCAATCAGGTGATATTAATTAAGGATAAATCGTTTTATAGAATAGCATGTCGTATCACTTAATCCGGCATAGCCAAAGACACAACATGATTTACAATTAATTTCCATTCAAAATCCTAATTTCCCTGACCCCTAACCTTAACCTTAACCTTAACCCTAACCCTAACCTGTAACCCAAACACACCCACACCTTCACACACACACACAAGCACACAGGCTGTTTTGGAAGGAGGCCATTTGAAGTAATGGAGCATGTCAATGGAAGAAAATGTTGGATTAAATATTTATTTAAAGTATTGCAGATCCCATTCAAAGCAGATGTATTAAGGAAATGGATTTGCTACAGCTGACCCATTTGTCATGATTGTATTTTATTTAGCTTTGTGTTATTACATGAAAATTAGTTTATATATTGAATCAACAAGAGCGGCTCAGTCAATTACTACAGTTATTTCATACTTGTTTGTGAAAGCATCACAACCGTGAACAATAACAATCTGTCAATAATCTCTGGTGAACAGACCACGTAGACATACATGGTACCATAGAGCTGTCTTTATACTATGGCCACCGATAGCTAACGAGCAGCAGTAGTTCTGTGTTTTTCATCACTGGTTATTTGGACAAATCACGATTTCACAGGTATTAAGCACCTTTCGAATTTCAGAAGGGTATGGGACTTGCCTGTAACTTTCAAAGAGAAGGTGAAGCTCAGGTTCTGATCCTCATTCTGGCATCTCTTAATCTCTTCTCTTAACATTTCTGGACCCAGAATCTAATCGAGCAGCTGACCCATTACGCAAGACTTTAGTTTTGGGTGAACTGAGATTAATATTTCAATATCCTCATACAGTCCATACATCAAGTAGAGTATTACCATTTTTCAAAACTGGACTATTTTTAGCTACAGTGCCTGCATTGAAATGTACTTCTCTGTAGACACAACCCAATAAATGCAGGTATTGTAAAGAGTAAAATGCCCAATCGAAGCAGCAAACAGCAGTTAAGGCAGAATTTACTCCCTCATAAGGCAATAACAACCGCCTCTGGGTCGTTAAACAAATCAGCCAATGAGAAATCAATACCAGACTGGCTTGCAGTCAGGAGAAGCAGAGAGAGCTGCGTTCAAGAGCGGGCTGATAAGAGCTCTTCTTCTGAGGGTCAGACGTACACACTTTTACAACCTCTCCTTAATGCATTTCTAATTGGACAATGGTGTAGGAACGATGGGTTGGAGAGAGCTGCGTTCAAGAGAGGGCCAATAAGTGCTCTTCTAGCAAGGCTCAGACAATGTTACGTACAACTTCTTGTTAATGCTTTTGTAATGAGGAAATAGTGTAGGAACTATTATGGTTGGTTGTGCACCTTTCAGAGACACCACATAGACATGTTACTTGACATGTGATTCTTTTCTTCTAATGTAGTCTCGAGAATATTCAACAATAACATCCATAATAATGCCTTATTTGAAATACTCACATATCTTATTTAACAATATACTCAACTTAAATGTGATATGCTTATTGACGTGTATTTATTGTCTGGCAAGGCTACGGAATGGCATTGTCTACAAAATGTACCACGGAACCTTTGAGAAAACTATATGTAAAATCCTGACCAATTGTTTTTTATCCATCCAAGTGTGGCATGTTGGGGCAGGGTGTGTATCTATGCCGGGACCTGGAGAAGGCTAGTAGATACCCCCTGGACCTCACTGAACACCAGAAGGTTGTCATCAGAGTTAAAGTCAATGTGGGCAAGGTGAAAACAATAGACCGCCAAAGCCACCCTTTGCAGAAGACATGGCATAACGAAGGCTACGACTCAGCCTGGGTTCCTCCTAACTGTGGCATGGTGAAGAGTGGTTTAGAAGAGACCTGTGTCTGGGACCCAAAAAGGATGACTGTTTTAGGCATCATCAAATAAAAAACAGAACCCACCTTACAAAGTGAGGACACTGATGAGGAAGAAAAGGAGGATGAGGATTATGAGGAAACAGGTGTGGAAGGAGAGGAGGAGGAGAAGAAGGGGGAGGAAGAGAATGGCAATTTATTAATTAGATTAGCTCTCATCCTGGGTCCTTTCTCCCGTGTCCCCTCTCGCTTCCTTTTGAAAAAGTTCAAAGGTAATTAAGGAGAGGTGGCGTGTAGAGGGAAATTGGACAAAAATGCACTTCTATGAATTGACTCTCCTGAATGGGCGTAACTAAAGAAGACCGTTGTAGCACTCAACATCTTTCAAGGTTTTTTTGTCCTACTGAATCTGAATATTTGTAATCTGGGGGATTAGGGACATTAGTTTTTCCTGACCGCTTGAAACCACGTTTGTTCCTGATCAGATCACATGATGAAGTTTGAAATAAGTCTGCATAACATGATTGTGTAGGAGAATAAAGTTATATTTGCACTTGTTGACCTTTTGATGCTAAACGTGTCTGGTAAGAAGTGAAAGGGATTATCATCCTGACATCAGACATCAATATAATAGCCTTGGGGGCGGGCTCTACTAAACTGTGGAATTGTTTTAAGAAGGTCATACCAAGGATCATTTTGCTATTTGATTTGGAATTTTAAGACCTCTTGAAGTATCCACCCCAAAAATAAAAAAATAAAAATGAATGCAAAATGGTATTTGACTTGACTGCTGTTAGCCCCATACAAATGCATTGAATAACAGATTCAGATAGTCCCAAAAATACGATCTAAAGGAAGTTTCTTCTGAAGTGTCTGTCCTATATCTGAGAGGTATAAGAAATATATATACTGTATATCCAGTTGAAGTCGGAAGTTTACATACTCTTAGATTGGAATCATTAAAACTCGTTTTTCAACCACTCCACATATTTCTTGTTAACAAACTATAATTCTGGCAAGTTGGTTAGGACATCTACTTTGTGCATGACACAATTAATTTTCCCAACAATTGTTTACAGACAGATTATTTAACTTATAATTCTCTGTATCACAATTCCAGTGGGTCAGAAGTTTACATATACTAAGTTGACTGTGCCTTTAAAAAGCTTGGAAAATTCCATAAAATGATGTCATGGCTTTAGAAGCTTCTGATTGGCTAATTGACATCACTTGAGTCAATTGGAGGAGTACCTGTGGATGTATTTCAAGGCCTACCTTCACACTCAGTGCCTCTTTGCTTGACATCATGGGAAAATCAAAAGAAATCAGCCAAGACTTCAGAAAATAATTGTAGACCTCCACAAGTCTAGTTCATCCTTGGGAGCAATTTCCAAATGCCTGAAGGTACCACGTTCATCTGTACAAACAATAGAATGCAAGTATAAACACCATGGGCCACACAGCCGTCATACCGCTCAGGAAGGAGACGCATTCTGTCTCCTAGAGAAGAACGTACTTTGGTGCGAAAAGTGCAAATCAATCCCAGAATCCCACTCAGCAAAAATGGGTAAAGCTTAAAAGCCAAAGAACAACGTCCCAACCATGAAGCACAGGGGAGGCAGCATCATGTTGCTTTGCTGCAGGAGGGACTAGTGCACTTCACAAAATAGATGGCATCATGAGTGAGGAAAATTATGTGGATATATTGAAGCAACATCTCAAGACATCAGTCAGGAAGTTAATATATGGTCACAAATGGGTCTTCCAAATGGATAATGACCCCAAGCATACTTCCAAAGTTGTGGCAAAATGGCTTAAGGACAACAAAGTCAGGGTATTGGAGTGGCCATCACAAAGCTTGAGCTCAATCTTATAGAACATTTGTGGGCAGAACTGAAAAAACATGTGCGAGCAAGGAGGCCTACAAACCTGACTCAGTTGCACCAGCTCTGTCAGGAGGAATGGGCCAAAATTCACCCAACTTATTGTGGGAAGCTTGTGGAAGGCTACCCAAAATGTTTAAACTTCGGTCAAACATCACAAAATGCCCATCACTACATTCTTACCTGTACCTGCATCCTAGATCAACATCAGTTAGACAACTCCAGATCTGTAAGTATTTTAACCAAATAATCTTAATCAAACTTGATTAAGTTTAATGTTTTGGAACTCCAACATTATAATGTTGATAAATCTATTGACACCAGTGGCGGTCTCTGACATAGAAGATGAGGGAGGACCATTTTTTTTATGAGCATGGCCTTATTTCCATGACAGAGTATTGGATGACTGTCATTCATATTCCATTCACCCAGTTCAATGTAACATCGAGATGGATCAGGATACTACATGATACTTTGACGACCCTCCCACTCTGTCTGCCGTATTCTCTCTTTGCTCTTGTTTTCCTTATTAGGATGCCGGTGGGCGAAGTTGGGAGGGTCGTCAGCTACATGGGAAACACCTGGGCCCGGTGTGTCCCAGGATAAATACACCACTTCCCCATTCATGGAGGAGACATTGTTGTAGGTAGGCTGTAACATCATTGTCAACATAGCTAATAAAACTAATGTGTTAGTAAACCCACTACAATCATGCAGAACTGTGTGTACAGTCAGTAAGCAGTTTAGCAGTTACACCGGCAGGCCCCAGTGGCAAGAAATAGTTCAACCAAAAGCTTACCTTGTCAAGGAAGAGTTCCAGTATTGTGTTGGATAGCCATAGCCAGCTAGATAACATAGCATCCCCCTGTTTGAGCTGGGTGTTTATTAAGTTGGCTAAACTAGCAAACTGCATTTGCTAGCTAAGTACACTACCAGTTAGAACACCTACTCATTTTTTGTCATTCCATTTTCTTAATTTTTATTATTTTCTACATTGTAGAATAATAGTGAAGACATCAAAACTATGAAATAACACATATGGAATCATGTAGTAACCAAAAAAACTGTTAAACAAATCAAAATGGAGGAGGAGGTTTTATGGTGTGTGAGTGCTTTGCTGGTGACACTGTTTGTGAATTATTAAGAATTCAAGGCACACTTAACCAGCATGGATACCAGAGCATTCTGCAGAAATACACCATCCATAATACACCATCCAATACACCATGTAAGGGCTATTTGACCAAGAAGGAGAGTGATGGAGTGCTGCATCATATGACCTGGCCTCCACAATCCCCCGACCTCAACCCAATTGAGATGGTTTGGGATGAGTTGGGCCGCAGAGTGAAGGAAAAGTAGGCAACAAGTGCTCAGAATATGTGGGAACTCCTTCAAGACTGTTGGAAAAGTATTCCAGGTGAAGCTGGTTTTCGAGAATGCCAAGAGTTTTCAAAGCTGTCATCAATGCAAAATGTGGCTATTTGAAGAATCTCAAATCTCAAATATATTATGATTTGTTTAACACTTTTCTTGTTACTACATGATTCCATATGTGTTATATGTCTTCACTATTATTCTACAATGTAGAACATAGTAAAAATAAAGACAAACCCTTGAATGACTAGGTGTTCTAAAACGTTTGACCGGTAGTGTAAGTAATAGTGAAAATAAAATGACAAAATATCTCTTTCTCTCTCTCTATCGCTTCTCCATAATTTTTTTACGTACACCATTGTGCCAGCCAACAGAGTGCTGTTGAGTCTACTGTGGACCTCCATTGCAAAATAGTGTGTTTTAATCATTTATTTGGTGACATGTTAATGTATTTAGTATAGATTTATCTAAAAAAAGTATAATTTTTAGATTTTTCCCAATTTTATGAAATTCACAGAGGAGGATTGTCCTCTCCTTCCTCCTCTGAGGAGCCTCCACTGATTGTATTATAAAGAGTATAATTTTATGTGACCATGAGAAACCCATTCCTGGCTGGCTGTAGTGTGAGAAGGCTTTTAGATGAAACCTTACCTCCAGTTTGAATAATCCTGTATAAAAAAAATATATTTGCAAAAACTTCTGGATACAAGACAAATTAATTTGATAAGTTTTATTGGTTAGCAAAATCCACTCAAAGCACATTCATAAAGCCAGTCTCTTCAGTAGGCAGATACAGCCAGTGAAGGGTTAGCCGGGTGCTGAGTGCAAATACCAGGCAGCCATTTGAGAGCGAGGGAGAAGGGGGTGGTGTAAAAATAACAAAGCCTGCCCCTTCCTAATTTAGGAGACATCCTGCTCTGATCAACGAAAGGAAGACAGCTCCTATTTATATTCCTTTTACCAGTAACAACTTCCTTTGGTATAAAGTAATCTGTCTGGTGAATCACTTTTACCTGAATCACCCTTCAGAGATCCACACCGATCTGTCATTAAGTGAACTAACTAATATAGAACCATATAACTTGGACGTTTTTTGGTGAGTATTTTATCCAACTTAACCTTTTTAAATTGCAGCTGTTTTATACCCTGTTTTGATATGCTGTAGGTAAGATGTAGTTTATTTCCTTCTATATATTTATATTACCTAGTCAGACTAATTTCCCCTTTCTTACTCGTCCAGTTCTGCAGTATTGTGCATTGACACACTTATTTGTGGTCAGGGAGGGAATTCCTTAAAATTGGGGAGGATATGGCCATGTGGAGAGGAGATTACTTTACTACTTCTGCTGTGGCACGAAGAATGGGTCTATCAGGGCCACGGAATGGCAGAATCTACATCATGTACCACGGCACCTCTTGGTGGGCTGCACAGAAAATCATGGCCAAAGGTTTTTGTCCGTCCAAGTGTGGCATGTTGGGGCAGGGTGTGTATCTAAGCCGGGACCAGGAGAAGGCTAGTAGATACCCCCTGGACCTCACTGTACACCAGAAGGTTGTCATCAGAGTTAAAGTCAATGTGGGCAAGGTGAAAACAATAGACCGCCAAAGCCACCCTTTGCAGAAGACATGGCATGACGAAGGTTACGACTCAGCCTGGGTTCCTCCTAACTGTGGCATGGTGAAGAGTGGTTTAGAAGAGACCTGTGTCTGGGACCCAAACCGCATTACTGTTTTAGACATCATCAAATCAAAAACAGAACCCACCTTACAAAGTGAGGATTCTGATGAGGAAGAAGAGGAGGAAGAGGACACCGAGGATGAGGAAGAAGAGGAAGAGGGGGTGGAGGAAGAGGAGGAGGAGGATTATGAGGAAGAGGTGGAGGATGGAGAGGAGGAGGAGGAGGATTATGAGGAAGAAGGGGTGCAGGAAGAGGAGGAGGAGGAAGAGAATGAGGATTATGAGGAAGAGGAGGAAGCGGACGGGGACACTGAGGAGGAGGAGGAGGAGGAGGATTATGAAGAAGAGGGGGTGCAGGAAGAGGAGGAGGAGGAAGAGAATGAGGGTTATGAGGAAGAGGAGGAAGCGGATGGGGACTCTGAGGAGGAAGATGAGGAGGAGGGGGAGGAGGAGGGGGAGGAAGAGGAGGATTATGAGGAAGAGGAGGAAGCGGATGGGGACTCTGAGGATGAGGAGGAGGGGGAGGAGGAGGAGGATTATGAAGAAGAGGGGGTGCAGGAAGAGGAGGAGGTGGAAGAGAATGAGGGTTATGAGGAAGAGGAGGAAGCGGATGGGGACTCCGAGGAGGAAGATGAGGAGGAGGGGGAGGAAGAGGAGGATTATGAGGAAGAGGGGCTGCAGGAAGAGGAGGAGGAGAAGGAGGAAGAGAATGAGGATTATGAGGAAGAGGAGGAAGCGGATGGGGTCACTGAGGAGGAGGATGAGGTGGAGGAGGAGGAGGGGGAGGAAGAGGAGGATTATGAGGAAGAGGGGGTGCAGGAAGAGGAGGAGGAGGAGGAGGAAGATGAGGAAGAGAATGAGGATTATGAGGAAGAGGAGGAAGCAGATGTGGACACTGAGGAGGAGGAGAAAGAAGATGATTATGAGGAAGAGGGGATGCAGGATGAGGAGGAGGAGATTTGAGAATTATGAGGAAGAGGAGGAAGGGGATGGAAGGAGGACACAGAGGAGGAAGATGTGGACACTGAGGAGGAGGGGGACACTGAGGAGGATTATGAGGAGATGAGATGGAGAGAGAGGATTATGAGGGAGAGGAGGAGGACTCATAGTGAAGATAAGCAGACTATTCTATGAACTCAGTGGTGTTTTTAATACATCTCTCGCAGGCTGAGGGACAGAAGTCACCATTGTAAAGGTTAGCTAATTTGTTGTTTTGGGAAAGTCATTTCTAAAGATGTCTACTTTCTTTTTCATTTTCTCCCCAATTCCGTGGTATCCAATTGTTAGCAGTTACTATTTTGTCTCATCGCTACAACTCCCGTACGGGCTCTGGAGAGACGAAGGATGAAAGTCATGCATCCTCCGATACACAACCCAACCAGCCGCACTGCTTCTTAACACAGCGCGCATCCAACCCGGAAGCCAGCCGCACCAATGTGCCGGAGAAAACACCGTGCACCTGGCAACCTTGGTTAGGGCGCACTGCGCCCGGCCCGCCACAGGAGTCGCTGGTGCATTCTAGTAATAAACGTTTGTTACTTCGACACTGTCTGCATCGGGGTCTTCCATGATATAAACATTATACAACACACACACACACACACACACACACACACACACACACACACACACACACACACACACACACACACACACACACACACACACACACACACACACACACACACACACACACACACACACACTCTACTCACTCACCTCCCCCACCACAGACAGACGGCCTGTCACCACACGGCCACACCAAAGCCCCTTGTATACCTCCCCCTGTCTCCCTCCTCTCCCTGGCTGGCTAACTGTTTGTCTCCCCTTCCACCCCCAACTCACCCATCTCCACTGCCTGGCTTCCTCACCTGTCAAGATTGTCTCCACACAGGAACGACAAGGGAACATGAGGTCCTTGATAAAAATGCATATTCTGACACCCGCATTGACGGATATTGTGGCCTTACCGATACAGAGGAAATCAGAAATACACACACACACACACACACACACACACACACACACACACACACACACACACACACACACACACACACACACACACACACACACACACACACACACACACACACACACACACACACACACACACACACACTGTCTTGGAAGGAGGCCATTTGAAGTAATGGAGCATGTCAATGGAAGAAAAGTTCGGATTAAATATTTATTTTAAATATTGCAGATCACATTCAAAGCAGAGGTACAAAGGAAATGGATTTGCTACAGCTGAACCATTTGTAATGATTGTATTTTATTTAGCTTTGTGTTATTACATGAAAATTAGTTTATATATTGAATCAACAAGAGCGGCTCAGTCAATTACTACAGTTATTTCATACTTGTTTGTGAAAGCATCATGACCGTGAACAATAACAATCTGTCAATAATCTCTGGTGAACAGACCACGTAGACATACATGGTACCATAGAGCTGTCTTTATACTATGGCCACCGATAGCTAATGAGCAGCAGTAGTTCTGTGTTTTTCATCACTGATTATTTGGACAAATCACGATTTCGCAGGTATTAAGCACCTTTCGAATTTCAGAAGGGTATGGGACTTGCCTGTAACTTTCAAAGAGAAGGTGAAGCTCAGGTTCTGATCCTCATTCTGGCATCTCTTAATCTCTTCTCTTAACATTTCTGGACCCAGAACCTAATCGAGGAGCTGACCAATTACACAAGACTTTAGTTTTGGGTGAACTGAGATTAATATTTCAATATCCTCATACAGTCATTTTGTTCAAAACTCAACTATTTTTTAGCTACACAGTGCCTGCATTGAAATGTACCTCTCTGTAGTCACAACCCAATAAATGCAGGTATTGTAAAGAGTAAAATGCCCAATTGAAGTAGCAAGCAGCAGTTAAGGCAGAATTGACTCCCTCACAAGGCAACAACAACTGTCTCTGGGTGGTTAAACAAATCAACCAATGAGAAATCAATACCAGACTGGCTTGCAGTCAGGCGAAGCTGAGAGAGCTGCGTTCAAGAGCGGGCTGATAAGAGCTCTTCTCCTGAGGGTCAGACGTACACACTTTTACAACCTCTCCTTAATGCATTTCTAATTGGACAATGGTGTAGGAACGATGGGTTGGAGAGAGCTGCGTTCAAGAGAGGGCCGATAAGTGCTCTTCTCGCAAGGGTCAGACAATGTTACAAGACGTACACCTTCTTGTTAATGCTTTTGTAATGAGGAAATAGTGTAGGAACTATTATGGTTGGCTGTGCACCTTTCAGAGGCACCACATAGACATGTTTCTTGACATTTGATTCTTTTCTTCTAATGTAGTCTCGAGAATATTCAACAATAACATCCATAATAATGCCTTATTTGAAATACTCAAATATCTTATTTAACAATATACTCAACTTAAATGTAATTAGTTTATTTGACTGTTATTGTCTTGGGAGAAGGGGTATATTTATCCTGTCTACTTCTGTCTAATAGAACAGACAGAATAACTCTCTGGAGTGAAATATTATAAAATAATATAATCTATGAGCTCTAGCTCTATGTGGCAGGCTGGTGGATTCATTCCTTTTCTACTGTTAGAACCTCTACAAATAGAAAACCCAAGCCATGAGGTCAAAGGAAATATCCGCATTGTGTCGAGGCACAGATCTGGGGAAGGGTACCAAAACATTTCTGCAGCATTGAAGGTCCCCAAGAACACAGTGGCCTCCATCATTGTTAAATGGAAGAAGTTTGGAACCACAAAGACTCTTCCTGGAGCTGGCCGCCCGGCAAAACTGAGCAATCGTGGGAACTAAAAGACAGGAAACCTTAAGATTATTTCTGTACCGGTGTACGATGTTTTTAAATACACACACAGACCTGCCATGGTCAGGGAGGTGACCAAGAACCCGATGGTCACTGACAGAGCTCCAGAGTTCCTCTGTGGAGATGGGAGAAACTTCCAGAAGGACAACCATCTCTGAAGCACTCCACCAATCAGGCCTTAATGGTAGAGTGTCCAGACAGAAGCCATTCTTCAATAAAAGGCACATGACAGCCCTCTTGGAGTTTGCCAAAAGGCACCTAAAGACTCTCAGACCATGAGAAACAAGATTCTCTGGTCTGATGAAACCAAGAATGAACTCTTTGGCCTGAATACCAAGCGTCAAGTCTGCAGGAAACCTGGCTCAATCCCTACAGTGAAGCATGGTGGTGGCAGCATCGTGCTGTGGATATGTTTTTCAGCGGCAGGGACTGGGAATCTAGTCAGGATCTAGGCAAAGATGAACTGAGAAAAGTACAGAGAGATCCTTGATGAAAACCTGCTCCAGAGTGCTCAGGTCCACAGACCTGGGTGAAGGTTCACCTTACAACAGGACAACGACCCTAAGTACACAGCCAAGACATCACAGGAGTGGCTTCGGGACAAGTCTCTGAATGTCCTTGAGTGGCCCAGTCAGAGCCCGTACTTGAACCCGATCAAACATCTCTGGATCGACTTGCAAATAGCAGTGCAGCAACGCACCCCATCCAACTTGATGGAGCTTGAGAGGATCTGCAGAGAAGAATGGAAACAACTCCCCAAATACAGGTGTGCCAAGCTTGTAGTGTCATACCCAAGAATAACCAATGCTGTAATCACTGCCAAAAATGCTCCAACAAAGTATTGAGTAAAGGATCTGAATACTTATGTACATTTTCATTTTTTCATCTTTTTAATTTAGCCCAAGGGTCTACTGCTCGTCCAGGAGAATCTGTGTGGATCTGTGACTCTACTGCTAGTCCAGGAGAATCTGTGTGGATCTGTGGCTCTACTGCTAGTCCAAGAGAATCTGTGTGGATCTGAGGCTCTACTGCTAGTCCAGGAGAATCTGCGTGGATCTGTGGCTCTACTGCTAGTCCAGGAGAATCTGTGTGGATCTGTGGCTCTACTGCTAGTCCAGGAGAACCTGTGTGGATTTGTGGCTCTACTGTTAGTCCAGGAGAATCTGTGTGGATATGTGGCTCTACTGCTAGTCCAGGAGAATCTGTGTGGATCTGTGGCTCTTCTGCTAGTTCAGGTTAATCTGTGTGGATCTGTGGCTCTACTGCTAGTTCAGTTGAATCTGTGTGGATCTGTGGCTCTTCTGCTAGTTCAGGTTAATCTGTGTGGATCTGTGGCTGTTCTGCTAGTTCAGGTTAATCTGTGTGGATCTGTGGCTCTACTGCTAGTTCAGTTGAATCTGTGTGGATCTGTGGCTGTTATGCTAGTTCAGGTTAATCTCGTTTGGCTGCTGCTCTGACATAATCAGTATGCCTCCGCCTCACCTGAGTGACCACTGATCCCTGCTTCCCTCTCTGTTCCCTCTGGCTGAGACGGATCATTCTTCATCTGGGGGTTATCACTCACTCACAAACTCTCTCTCTCTCTCTCTCTCTCTCTCTCTCTCTCTCTGTCAGGTATATGAGCAAATATTGTCACCAAGGGGAGTTCTGTTTATTGTTGTAAGAAAAAATGTGAGTCATCCTGTGTTATCACACACACACACACACACACACACACACACACACACACACACACACACACACACACACACACACACACACACACACACACACACACACACACACACACACACACACACAGTGAGACAGACAGACAGCATGGTAGGACACACACACGTACATGCTGTAACACCCCCCCCCCCCTTCCCACACGCTGCATGTGAAATCTGTAATCCCACAGGCCCATAGAAGCCCCTGATGAAACACACACTACAATTGTCCACCATCATCAAACGCTGTGTGTGTTCGTGTCCAAAACAACAAAACTTAATCCACTGTGACCCCGATCCTCTATTCATATACTGCTATGTTAAGAATCTGTAAGTAAGTGCTTCCGTTTGGGCCCATTCAATTTCATTCAATTCAGGTCAAGGTAAATTGAAAATCCAATTCAAGGATTGAATAAGGCCATTTAATTGACATATTTCTTACTTTCGTAAAATGTACTGAACTGGAATGGGATTGACCCAAACCCTGTTCACTGAAATAATTTACAGTGGATCTTGAGATCTTTAACATTGTGACAGCAGCATGTGACTTTTCCTCTCTCTTGTGTCAGGCTTAAGCTAACAGGAAGTGTTATACAACGTGACATTTGTACACCCGAAGCCTCAGAAGGTTCCAATCCACATGACTTACATAACATCTCCCAACACGCGCTGTCAATCAATCTGATTTCTAATCAATCAGTTGACTATC